>NW_028135173.1:0-134233 GCF_964662115.1 Mustela nivalis
TGGTCCTGTGGTCGGCACTGAGCTTATCCGTGGCTTGTGTTTTCAGACTTCTGTCTTCACACTCCTCGCCTAAAAGCCCTCCATATTGGGAATTCTGAAGCCACAGTGCAGCTTTCTGCCTGCCCACCAGAAAGAAGTGCCCTATGGGTCTTCGTAGAAACCCACATGAGGATCCTCCTGCACGGCCCTCAATGGCACCCCAATATAATAGACCGACCTCTGCATACATTGTCTATCTGACACCGCCTGATCCCCGACCTCCTGTCAGCCACCCAGATAGTGGACCCCATATCCTCCAGGTGGGTCCAACCTTGGCCCGAGGCCATCATCTTGAAGCAACCTGGATATTCAGGTACCTGTCCCAAACTTAGCTCAAATTCCTGCCCATAGGGGACTCGGGAGCACAAAAGAGTGCTCCTCCTTCCCCATGGCCAGAAAACTGAATGTTGAGATGGCTGTAACCCCGAGTGGGAACCAGGTGCATGGTCCATGAGACCATGCCTACACAGGATGGGCCGCTGGGCACAAATAGGCATTGTGACCCTCAGAATGAGACCCCTTTCCAAAGATCCCCCTTGGGATCTGGACCAGGATCCCAAATCGAAGCTTTGGTTAAGTTTTCCCAGTGTCTGGACCCAGAACCCATCTCTGGAATCCCTGTTTGGACAGGATCCCAGAGATGGAATACAGTCTTTTCCTCTTCCCCAGAAAGAAATCAAACTCTTGGGTGCCAAGCAGAATCACCAGAGTGGAAGAATATCCCATGGACACATGAGGTCACCCCTCCATTTAGTGGCCATCCTAGACACAAAATCCAGACAGAAAAGCCTGTGCTCCTCCCTCCCAGCCACCTGAATTTCAAATCCCGAGGAGCTTCCCTCAGGGTCTTCAGATTCGGACTGCCATCACCTCACTCCTACCTCTTATCCGAGGTTGTGTCTAAAGTCTTTGGTCCCAAAGTCCTGACACACATGACCTCCAGGATGGGGCCTCGAGAAACACATGACATCACTGGCCCTGCTCTCCTGAGGAAACCCTGCCCATCTCAGTGTCCCAAAATGTCCAGATTAGGAGAAAACTGCAAGGCCCCTGACTGCACCCCAATATCATAGGCCACTCTGGAAAAAGTGCACAGCCTGACACAGCCTCAGCACCTACCTCCAGGATGACATGCAGGCCAATGGCACTTAGTCCGAAGATTGAAACTTCCATGGCCCTAAAACCTCATCAGAACCCTAGCTTATGTTTTGAGGTCTCTCTTCCTAGAGGTCTGTTCTGGAAATTCAAGCATATGGTCCAACCTGTGGTCCGTGAGCCATACAAGAGCACACCTCCTGTCCCAAGAAGGAAACCTGGCTCCTGGGTACTGGGTCTAATCCTAAGGATAGAGAATCCTCAATGGTCAGAGAGCCGCCACCACATTCAAAGGTCTCCCTGGACACCAAGCAGCATTGGGACCTGTTAGACTGAGAACTTCCATCAACGAAAATCACTTGGAACTTGGAATCAGTGTCATTGGTTCAAGCTTACCCTGTTCCTCAGCTGCAATGGTAACACGAGATTGGCTTCCCAGGCCTCCATTCAGAGAGCATTGCTATCGAATCTTCCATATGGGGGACCCTGGAGCCCTGTAAGAAGACTTCTGCTGTCCCTTAGTAGGACACCTTGATATTTGGAGCAGCTCACAAGCTCCAGCTTGGAAAAACCTCCAAGAATTCTTGAGGCCTCCCCACCATTTGTTGGCCATCATGGATACAAACTCCAGTGTGAGCAGACATCTTCCCCTCGCCCAGGTGCTGGAGATCTCGAAACAACTGCTGTACATTGGAATAGACATGTGCTCGGCACTGAGCGTAACCGTAGCTTATGTTTTCATACTTCTGTCCTCACACTCCTCGCCTGCAAACCCTCCAACTTGGATATTCTGGAGCCGTAATGCAGCCATCTGCCTGCTCACCAGATAGAAGAAGTGAAGAAAGGGTCTGTGCAAAAATCCCCCATGAGGATCCAGTTGCACAGCTCTCAAAAGCACCCCAATATCATAGGCCGAACTCTCCACGAATGTTCTGTCTGACATAGCTCGAGCCCGAGCTCCTGACAGGCACCCAGAAAGCAGGCCTCATTTTCTGCAGGTGGGTCCTGCCTTGGCCCGAGGACCTCATCTCAAAGTGAACTGGGTATTCAGGCACCGGTCCCAGAACTTAGCTCAAATTCCTGCCCATGGGGGAACCTGAAGCATAAAAAAGTACCCCTCCTTCCCCATGGCAGGAAAACTGAATGTTGAGATGGCAGTCCAACCCTCAGAGTGGGAGCCAAGTGCATAGCCCATGAGGTCACACCCACTCAGCATGGGCATCTGGGCAAAAACAGGCATTGTGACCCTCAGAATGAGACCCATTTCCAACAAGAACACTCGGGAGCTGTACCAGGAAAACATAGAGCAGGACCCTAGGCCCAAATCCTAAGCCTTGTTGCGGTGATCCAGGCTCCAGAACCCAGGACCCATCTCTGGAATGGCTGTTTGGACGGGATCCCTGACTCAGAAAACTGCGCTCCTCCCATCCCCCGGAAATACACCAAACTCTTGGGTGCCGAGCAGAATTCCCAGAGAGGTAGAATCTCACATGGACCCATGAGGCCACCCCTCCATTTCGTGGCCATCATAGACAAACAAGTCAGACAGAAAAGACTGTGATCCTGCCTCACAGCCGTCCGAATTTCATATCTGGAGATGCTTCGCTCAGGGTCTGCAGATTGGGTCTGCCATCACCTCGAGCTTAACTCTTACCCGAGTTTGTGTCTGAAGACTTTGGACCCAGAGTCCTGACCCATATGCCCTCCAGGATGGGGCCTCCAGGAACACACAACAGCACTGGGCCAGCTCTCCCAAGGAATGTCAGCCTGTCTCAGTTTCCCAACCCACCAGATTAAGAGAAAATTGCAAGGCCCCTAATACCACCCCAATTCCATAGGAAGTTCCAGAAAAAATGCATAGTCTGACACAGCCTCAGAATATACCTCCAGGAAGACACCCAGGTCAATGGGAAGGGATGAAATGGCCTAACCCATGGCAGGCTCGATGTGCTGGGTGTGAAGCCAACTGTCTCAATGTCTCTCACAAGGTCTGGGGTCAGGCTATGTAAGACAGAGCATAGTGTTTAGGGTAGCCTATGCAATTGGGGTGTTGCCGAGGGCTGAGCAGGTTGATTTTCATTTGGGGTTTCTGAGCAATGCCATAGACAATGTTTTTCTTTGGGGGGCAGGCAGAGTGCTTCGTTCTGGAACCAGAATTCCCAATCATGAGGGCTTTTGGGCCAGGAGTGCTAGGGTAGAGTCTGAGAACAAAAGATAGGGTGAGGTTGGGAGCAGGCACACTCTGCAAAGGCTGAAAGGATATCTCATGCATCTGAAGTCAGGCTGAGGATCAGACGTTGGCTGAGGTTGGATTGTGCCCTTGATAGCACCTTCATGAAGCAGGTGCCTCATGAGGCCAATGAAATTTTCCCACGCTGAGTTTGGAGGTTGCCACAAACCACAAGGTTTCCTTTTGCAAGACAGTCGAGTCCTGTTGAGTGGCTCCAGTACATACCATACGGAAGGACTGAAGAGGAGGGTTCAAAGGATGGATCCCTGAACAGCATGCCTCGCATTCCCTTTGGCCATTAACGACAAGATATGTTTGATCTGCTGGCTCTGGGGCAAGCTAACCAGTGGGCTGAGTTGAAATGGCCTCTCCTGAGGATGCGTCATAATGTGTGTTTCTGTCCATGGAGACCTTGGAATGTGATGGTTGTACTGTGGCCCTGCGGAATTCTCCGACCAGAAGGGTTTGATACAGATCCAGTAAGAAAGCACTCCATGTGGAGACGAGAGAGGTTTGGTTTGGAGCCTCAGAAAAACCTAATATGCTGGTATACGAAACCAGTCCTCAAGGACAGACACATGAAAACTAAAGCTAAGGTTCATATTAGGGCCTAAGGGCCTGTCCATTTCAATCTTCTGTCTCTGGGGACACTGTCTGAGAGTCTAAGTGGTGATAATGGCTCAGCTGGTGTCAGAGTGCCCCTTTTATTCCAGGGCAGCCTACACTATCAGGATGGCCTCAGGGGCCTTGGAGCTTTTCCCTAACCTGTAGGGTTGTGGTCAATGGATTGGGCACACTTTCCTTGGAGAGGGCAGGCACAATCTTTCGCTGTGGCTCCAGATGCCCTAGCCTGGAGGGTGTGTGGGTCCAGGCTGTGGGCACAGAAGTCTGAAAACACAAACTCAGCTTATGAGTGGCGCCGAGGGTATGGCAGGCCGGATGTACAGATAGAGAGTGAGCTCCTTGGCTTGTGAATCAAGGGCGAGATTCCTTTAGGCTTTTGTTCCTGGATGCGTCCAGGATAGCCGTAGATTGTAGGGGGTGGCCTCAGTGACTGTGGACAAGTATCCCTCTCTGGGGATTTGTCCCAGCTAACAGGAGTTTGGGGTCATTTTGTGGGAAGGGTGGAGTCCTGTTGTCTGGCTCATGTGTCTCTCCAAGAAAGTGATTCCAGAGCAGAGCCCCAGGAAAGGGGGGGAGACTGGAAAACTCAAACACTGGTGAGGATTGGGTGTATAGGGGCTTGGCACGCCTCATATGCGGGCTCTTGGTCAAGGCCCTGACAGGCCTTTCTTTGATATTGGGCTCATGCTGAGGGTCACAGAGTGAATTTGTGCCCAAGGCAGCACTCAAGTTTGGGCGTGGTTTCAGGGGAAATGAAGGTTTCTCCCACCCTGAAGGTGTGACTCCATGCCAAGAGCAAGCCTTACAGCCATTGGGAAGAAGGAGTTCTGATTTGTGCTTCAGATGCCCAACTGTGTGGGGAATTGATATAATATCTGGGTTTAGATATCGGAAAACCAAGGTTAGGAAGAGATAACGGCATAAGACCATGGCGTGTCAGAAGTGCTAGGTGTGTGGCCAGCTGTCTCCTTGCCTGTCTGGACGTCTGGCATCAGGCTGTGAAAGGCAGAGCATTAGTGCCCAGAGCAGCCTATCAAATCTGAGTGCCGTCGAGGCAAGAGCAGGTTGATCCTCATCTGGGTTTTATGGAGAGCCCCACAAGGAAACGTTTTCTACCGGTGGGCAGTAACTGGGCTGGCTTGTGGTTCTGCAAATCCTACTCTGGAGGGATTGTTTGCCAGGAGTGTGAGGAAGGAAGTCTGAAAACACAAGCTAGCGTGAGGTTTGGGACCGAGGGCACGGCAGGCGACTCTGCAGAGGCTTAATCAAGATCTCCTGCATTGCGGTCATATCTACTATGAGACGTGCTTCAAGCTAGAGTTTTTGTCCATGATGGCCTCTCCTGAAGGATATGGGGGGCTTCATGAGGCCCAGCAGGTTTGCCGTTTTCTCCTACACTGAAGGTTTGACTCACGGCCAGCAGCAAGGTTTCTTGCCATGGGGAAGGAGGGGTTCTGACTTGTGCATCAGGTTCCCCCTGTGCAGGGATTGGAGATAAGGTCTAGGTTCCGATGACTGAAAACCCAGGTTGGGAATGGATGCTGGCCTAAGGCAGTGGCGGGTCCAATGTGCTGGGTGTGCAGCCAGCTGTGTCGGTGTCTGTTGGAAGGTCTGGGCTCAGGCTATTTGCGACAGAGCATCACTGTTTAAGGTAGCCTATGCAATTGGGGTGTTGCCGAGGGCCAAGCAGTTTGGTCCTCATTTGTGGTTTCTGTGCAGCACCATAGACAATGTTTTTCTCCTGGGAGGCAGGCAGAGTGCTTCAGTGTGGCCCCAGAATTCCCAGTAGGGAGGGTTTGTGGGCCAGGAGTGTGAGGACGGAAGTCTGAAAACACAAGCTAGGGTGAGGATTGGAGCCAAGGGCAGAGCAGGCCCAATCGGCAGAGGCTGAATCAAAATCTCCTGCATCTGAAGTCAGGCTGAGGATCAGACGTTGGCTGAGGCTGGAGTATGTGTCCATGATGGCACCTTCATGAAGCGGGGGCCTCATGAGTTTGGGGTCATTTTGTGGGAAGAGTGGAGTCGTGTTGTCTGGCTCATGGGTCTCTCCAAGAAAGGGATTCCAGAGCAGAGCCCAGGTACAGGTGGGGCGACTGGAAAACTCAAACACTGGTGAGGATTGGGTGCATAGGGGCTTGGCAAGCCCCATATGCGGGCTCTTGATCCAGGTCCTGACAGGCCTTTCTTTGAGATGGGGCTCATGCTGAGGGTCACAGTGTGAATTTGTGCCCAAGCAGCACTCAAGTTTGGGCGTGGCATCAGGGGCCATGAAGGTTTCTCCCACCCTGAAGGTGTGACTCCATGCCAAGAGCAAGCTTGACAGCCATGGGGAAGGAGGAGTTCTGTTTTGTGCTTGCGATACCCAGCTGTGTGGAGAATTGATATAATGTCTAGGTTCAGATATCTGAAAACCAAGGTTAGGAAGAGGTGACGGCATAAGACCATGGCGTGTCCGAAGTGCTGGGTGTGTGGCCAGCTGTCTCTTTGTCTGTCTGGACGTCTGGCTTCAGGCTGTGTCAGACAGAGCATGAGGGCCCAGAGCAGCATATCCACTTCGGGGACCGTCGAGGCCCGAGCAGGTTGATCATCATCTGGGTTTTCTGGAGAGCCCCATAGGGAAGCGTTTTTCTTCCATTGGGCAGACACTGGGCTGGGTTGTGGTTCTGGAGTTCCTAGTCCGTAGGGCTTGTTTGCCAGGAGTGTGAAGAAGGAAGTCTGAAAACAAAAGCTAGTGTGAGGTTTGGGACCGAGGGCATGGCAGGGCCACTCTGCAGAGGGTGAATCGAGATCTCCTGCACTGAGGTCATGTCAACTATGAGACGTGCCTCAGGCTAGAGTTTTTGCCCAGCATGGCCTCTTCCTGAAGGGTGTGGGGGCTTCATGAAGCCAGGGAGATTTGCCTACGATGGGATTTGTGAACTACTCCAAACCTCAAGCTTTCCTTCTGCACGACAGTCGAGTCCTACTGGATGGTTCCAGGAGGCCCCATACGGAAAGATTCGAGAGCAGGTGTCTAAGCATGGATGCCTGGGAACGCCACCTCATATTCCCACTCTTTAGGCAGGACAAGGCAGGCTCAATCTGCAGGCTCCTGGGTGAGCTACCCAGGGGGGAGAGTTGAAATGGACTCTCCTGAAGATGAGTCCTACTGTGACTTGGTGGCCTGGGAGACCTTGGAATGTGGAGTTGGCTCAGGGACTCTGCAGGGTTTTCCAAACTGAGGTGTTTGACACAGCTCCAACAGGGAAGCTTCCCATGTGGAGACGAGAGGAGTTCTGTTCAGTGCCTCAGGAAAGCCCCATATCCTGTTCTTTGAACCAAAGCCTCTGAGGAGTGACACCTGGAACCCAAAGCAAGAGTTGATTTTACGGCCTAAGGGCCTGTCCGGCTCATTCTTCTATCTCTGTTGACATCTGTGGGCATGCCTTCGTGGAGGTAGCTGCTCAGCTTGTGTCCGAATGCCCCTGTGTGTCCAGGGAGGCTCCCAGTAGTGGGATGTCCTCGGGGGCCTTGAGGTTTCTCATATTCTGGAGGTGTGTGTCCAAAGGAATGGACACAGTTTCCCAGGAGAGAGCAGGCACGGTCCTGTGGTATGGCTCCAGAGGACCCAGCCTAGAGGCTGTGTTTGCCAGGGCTGTGGGGACATATGTCTGAAAAAGCAAACTTGGCTCAGCTAGTGGCCAAGGTAATGGCAGGACTGATCTCCAGTCCGTGAGGGGAGATCCTCTGGATATCAAAGGAGGGCAAGTGGGAGGCAGTCACTCAGGATTTTGTCTCTGGGTGTTGCGTTCACAGTGTCCGGTCAGGGTAGGGGTTGTCTCAGAGGCCGAGGAAGAGCCTTCCTCTCGGGGGATTGTCCAAGCTCCCAAGTGTTTGGGTTCATTCTGTGGGAATGAAGAGTACTGTTTTCTGCCACAGGGGACCCCCCAGGAGAGGGACTCTAGAGCACAGCAGTGGGTTCCCTCAACTGGAATACACACCATCTAGTTAATCCTGGGTGCCTATGGGCATGGCAAGCCACATATGCGGGCTCTTGGTCCAGTCACTGAGAGGCGTTACTTGAATAAGGTACTCACGCTGAGGGTCACAATGTGTGTTTGTGCCCAAGGCGGCCCTAACGCTTGGGCGTTGCTCATGGGCCATGTCGTTTTTCCTACACTGAAGGTTTGACTCACTGCCAGTAGCAAGTTTTCTTGCCATGGGGAAGGAGGAATTCTTATTTGTGCATCAGGTTCCCCCCTGTGCAGGGATTGGAGATAAGGTCTAGGATCCGATGACTGAAAACCCAGGTTGGGAATGGATGCTGGCCTAAGGCAGTGGCGGGTCCAATGTCCTAGGAGTGCAGCCAGCTGTGTCGGTGTCTGTTGGAAGGTCTGGGCTCAGGCTATTTGTGACAGAGCATCAGTGTTTAAGGTAGCCTATGCAATTGGGGTGTTGCCAAGGGCCAAGCAGTTTGATCCTCATTTGGGGTTTCTGGGCAGCCTCATAGACAATGTTTTTCTCCTGGGAGGCAGGCAGAGTGTTTCAGTGTGGCCCCAGAATTCCCAGTAGGGAGGGCTTGTGGGCCAGGAGTGTGAGGACGGAAGTCTGAAAACACAAGCTAGGGTGAGTATTGGAGCCAAGGGCAGAGCAGGCCCACTCTGCAGAGACTGAATCAAAATCTCCTGCATCTGAAGTCAGGCTGAGGATCAGACGTTGGCTGAGGCTGGAGTATGTGTCCATGATGGCACCTTCATGAAGCGGGGGCCTCATGAGGCCAAGGAAATTTTCCCACGCTGAGTTTGGAGGTTGCCCCAAACCACAAGGTTTCCTTCTGCGGGACATTCGAGTCCTGTTGCATGGCTCCAGGACATACCATATGGAAGGACTGGAGAGCAGGGTTCGAAGGATGGATCCCTGTACAGCATTCCTCGCATTCCAATAGGCCATTAGCGACAAGATATGTTTGATCTGCTGCCTCTGGGTCACGCTACCCAGGGGGCTGTGTTGAAATGGCCTCTCCTGAGGATGCGTCATAATGTGCTTTTGGGTCCATGGAGACCTTGGAATGTGCTGGTTGTTCGGTGGCCTTGCGGAACTCTCCTACCTGAAGGGTTTGATACATCCCCAGTAAGAAAGCTGCCCATGTGGAGACGAGAGATGCTTGGTTTGGTGCCTCAGATTAGCCCCATGTGCTGGTCTACGAAAACAGTCCTCTGAGAACGGACACATGGAAACAAAGCTAAGGTTCATATTAGGGCCTGGGGGCCTGTCCATTTCAACCTTCTGTCTCTGGGGACACTGTCTGAGAATCTAAGTGGAGATAGTTGCTCTGCTGGTGTCAGAGAGCCCCTCTTAGTCCAGGGTGGCCTACCTATTGATGGCCTCAGGGGCCTTGGAGCTTTTCCCTAAACTGTAGGGTTGTGGTCAATGGATTGGACACACTTTCCTTAGAGAGGGCCGGCACAATCTTTCGCAGTGGCTTCAGAGGCCCTAGCCTGGAGGTTGTGTGGGTCCATGCTGTGGGCACAGAAGTCTTAAAACACAAAGTCAGCTTATGAGTGGCGCCTAAGGTATGACAGGCCGGATGTACAGCCCGAGAGGGAACTCCTGGGCCTCTGAAACAAGGGCGAGTGGAAGGCGTTCCTTCAGGCTTTTGTCTCTGGATGTTGTGTCCGGGATAGCCGTGGATTGGAGCGGTGGCCTCAGGGACTGTGGACGAGTATCCCTCTCTGGGGATTTGTCCCAGCTCCCAAGAGTTTGGGGACATTTTGAGGGAAGGGTGGAGTCGTGTTGTCTGGCTCATGTGTCTCTCCAAGAAAGGGATTCCAGAGCAGAGCCCAGGTACAGGTGGGGCGACTGGAAAACTCAAACACTGGTGAGGATTGGGTGCATAGGGGCTTGGCAAGCCCCATATGCGGGCTCTTGGTCCAGGTCCTGACAGGCCTTTCTTTGACATGGGGCTCATGCTGAGGGTCACAGTGTGAATTTGTGCCCAAGCAGCACTCAAGTTTGGGCGTGGCTTCAGGGGCCATGAAGGTTTCTCCCACCCTGAAGGTGTGACTCCATGCCAAGAGCAAGCTTGACAGCCATGGGGAAGGAGGAGTTCTGTTTTGTGCTTGCGATACCCAGCTGTGTGGAGAATTGATATAATGTCTAGGTTCAGATATCTGAAAACCAAGGTTAGGAAGAGGTGACGGCATAAGACCATGGCGTGTCCGAAGTGCTGGGTGTGCGGCCAGCTGTCTCCTTGTCTGTCTGGACGTCTGGCTTCAGGCTGTGTCAGACAGAGCATGAGTGCCCAGAGCATCCTATCCAGTTCGGGTACCGTCGAGACCCGAGCAGGTTGATCCTCATCTGGGTTTTCTGGAGAGCCCCACAGGGAAACGTTTTTCTTCCGTTGGGCAGACACTGGGCTGGGTTTTGGTTCTGGAGTTTCTGGTCCGGAGGGCTTGTTTGCCAGGAGTGTGAGGAAGGAAGTCTGAAAACACAAGGTAGCGTGAGGTTTGGGACCGAGGGCACGGCAGGCCCACTCTGCAGAGGCTGAATCGAGATCTCCTGCACTGAGGTCATGTCAACTATGAGACGTGCCTCAGGCTAGAGTTTTTGTCCAGCATGGCCTCTTCCTGAAGGGTGAGGGCTTCATTAGGCCAGGGACGTTTGCCTACGATGGGATTTGTGAACTACTCCAAACCTCAAGGTTTCCTTCTGCACGACAGTCGAGTCCTATTGGATGGTTCCAGGAGGCCCCATACGGAAAGACTCGAGACAGGTGTCTAAGCATGGATGCCTGGGAACGCCACCTCATATTCCCACTCTTTAGTCAGGACAAGGCAGGCTCAATCTGCAGGCTCCTGTTTGAGCTACCCAGAGGGGAGAGTTGAAATGGACTCTCCTGAAGATGAGTCCTACTGTGGCTTGGTGGCCTGGGAGACCTTGGAATGTGTAGGTGGCTCAGGGACTCTGCAGGGTTTTCCAAACTGAGGTGTTTGACACAGCATCAACAAGGAAGCTTCCCATGTGAAGACGAGAGGAGTTCTGTTCAGTGCCTCAGGAAAGCCCCATATCCTGTTCTTCGAATAAAGCCTCTGAGGAGTAACACCTGGAAACCAAAGCAAGGGTTGAGATTACGGCCTAAGGGCCTGTCCGGCTCAACCTTCTATCTCTGTTACATCTGTGGGCATGCCTTCGTGGAGGTAGCTGCTCAGCTTGTGTCCGAATGCCACTGTATGTCCAGGGAGGCTCCCAGTAGTGGGATGTCCTCGGGGGCCCTGAGGTTTCTCATATTCTGGAGGTGTGTGTCCAAAGGAATGGACACAGTTTCCCAGGAGAGAGCAGGCACGGTCCTGTGGTATGGCTCCAGAGGACCTAGACTAGAGGCTGTGTTTGCCAGGGCTGTGGGGACAGATGTCTGAAAAAGCAAACTTGGCTCAGCTAGTGACCAAGGTAATGGCAGGACTGAGCTCCAGTCCGTGAGGGGAGATCCTCTGGATATCAAAGGAGGGCAAGTGGGAGGCAGTCACTCAGGATTTTGTCTCTGGGTGTTGCGTTCACAGTGTCCGGTCAGGGTAGGGGTTGTCTCAGAGGCCGAGGAAGAGCCTTCCTCTCGGGGGATTGTGCAAGCTCCCAAGTGTTTGGATTCATTCTGTGGGAAGGGAAGAGTACTGTTTTCTGCCACAGGGGACCCCCCAGGAGAGGGATTCTAGAGCACAGCAGTGGGTTCCCTCAACTGGAATACACACCATCTAGTTAATCCTGGGTGCCTATGGGCATGGCAAGCCACATATGCGGGCTCTTGGTCCAGTCACTGAGAGGTGTTACTTGAATAAGGTACTCACGCTGAGGGTCACAATGTGTGTTTGTGCCCAAGGCGGCCCTAATGCTTGGGCGTTGCCTCATGGACCATGTCGTGTTTCCTACACTGAAGGTTTGACTCACTGCCAGCAGCAAGTTTTCTTGCCATGGGGAAGGAGGGGTTCTTATTTGTGCATCAGGTTCCCCCCTGTGCAGGGATTGGAGATAAGGTCTAGGTTCCGATGACTGAAAACCCAGGTTGGGAATGGATGCTGGCCTAAGGCAGTGGCGGGTCCAATGTGCTGGGTGTGCAGCCAGCTGTGTCGGTGTCTGTTGGAAGGTCTGGGCTCAGGCTATTTGCGACAGAGCATCACTGTTTAAGGTAGCCTAAGCAATTGGGGTGTTGCCGAGGGCCAAGCAGTTTGATCCTCATTTGGGGTTTCTGGGCAGCACCATAGACAATGTATTTCTCCTGGGAGGCAGGCAGAGTGCTTCTTTGTGGCCCCAGAATTCCCAGTAGGGAGGGCTTGTGGGCCAGGAGTGTGAGGACGGAAGTCTGAAAACACAAGCTAGGGTGAGGATTGGAGCCAAAGGCAGAGCAGACCCACTCTGCAGAGGCTTAATCAAAATCTCCTGCATCTGTAGCCAGGCTGAGGATCAGACGTTGGCTGAGGCTGGAGTATGTGTCCATGATGGCACCTTCATGAAGCGGGGGCCTCATGAGGCCAAGGAAGTTTTCCCACGCTGAGTTTGGAGGTTGCCCCAAACCACAAGGTTTCCTTCTGTGGGACATTCGAGTCCTGTTGCATGGCTCCAGGACATACCATATGGAAGGACTGGAGAGCAGTGTTCGAAGGATGGATCCCTGTACAGCATGCCTCGCATTCCCATTGGCCATTAGCAAAAAGATATGTTTGATCTGCTGCCTCTGGGTCACGCTACCCAGGGGGCTGATTTGAAATGGCCTCTCCTGAGGATGCGTCATAATGTGCGTTTGGGTCCATGGAGACCTTGGAATGTGCTGGTTTTTCAGTGGCTCTGTGGAACTCTCCTACCTGAAGGGTTTGATACATCCCCAGTAAGAAAGCTCCCCATGTGGAGAGAGAGGTTTGGTTTGGTGCCTCGGAAAAGCCCGTGTGCTGGTCTACGAAAACAGTCCTCTGAGATCGGACACATGGAAACAAAGCTAAGGTTCATATTAGGGCCTGGGGGCCTGTCCATTTCAACCTTCTGTCTCTGGGGACACTGTCTGAGAATCTAAGTGGAGATAGTTTCTCTGCTGGTGTCAGAGAGCCACTCTTAGTCCAGGGTGGCCTACCTATTGATGGCTTCAGGGGCCTTGGAGCTTTTCCCTAAACTGTAGGGTTGTGGTCAATGGATTGGACACACTTTCCTTAGAGAGGGCCAGCACAATCTTTCGCTGTGCCTTCAGAGGCCCTAGCCTGGAGGTTGTGTGGGTCCATGCTGTGGGCACAGAAGTCTTAAAACACAAAGTCAGCTTATGAGTGGCGCCTAGGGTATGACAGGCCGGATGTACAGCCCGAGAGGGAACTCCTGGGCCTCTGAAACAAGGGTGAGTGGAAGGCGATCCTTCAGGCTTTTGTCTCTGGATGTTGTGTCCGGGATAGCCGTGGATTGGAGCGGTGGCCTCAGGGACTGTGGACGAGTATCTCTCTCTGGGGATTTGTCCCAGCTCCCAAGAGTTTGGGGTCATTTTGAGGGAAGGGTGGAGTCGTGTTGTCTGGCTCATGGGTCTCTCAAAGAAAGGGATTCCAGAGCAGAGCCCAGGTACAGGTGGGGCGACTGGAAAACTCAAACACTGGTGAGGATTGGGTGCATAGGGGCTTGGCAAGCCCCATATGCGGGCTCTTGGTCCAGGTCCTGACAGGCCTTTCTTTGACATGGGGCTCATGCTGAGGGTCACAGTGTGAATTTGTGCCCAAGCAGCACTCAAGTTTGGGCGTGGCTTCAGGGGCCATGAAGGTTTCTCCCACCCTGAAGGTGTGACTCCATGCCAAGAGCAAGCTTGACAGCCATGGGGAAGGAGGAGTTCTGTTTTGTGCTTGCGATACCCAGCTGTGTGGAGAATTGATATAATGTCTAGGTTCAGATATCTGAAAACCAAGGTTAGGAAGAGATGACGGCATAAGACCATGGCGTGTCTGAAGTGCTGGGTGTGCGGCCAGCTGTCTCCTTGTCTGTCTGGACGTCTGGCTTCAGGCTGTGTCAGTCAGAGCATGAGTGCCCAGAGCATCCTATCCAGTTCGGGTACCGTCGAGGCCCGAGCAGGTTGATCCTCATCTGGGTTTTCTGGAGAGCCCCACAGGGAAACGTTTTTCTTCCATTGGGAAGACACTGGGCTGGGTTTTGGTTCTGGAGTTCCTGGTCCGGAGGGCTTGTTTGCCAGGAGTGTGAGGAAGGAAGTCTGAAAACACAAGGTAGCGTGAGGTTTGGGACCGAGGGCAAGGCAGGCCCACTCTGCAGAGGCTGAATCGAGATCTCCTGCACTGAGGTCATGTCAACTATGAGACGTGCCTCAGGCTAGAGTTTTTGTCCAGCATGGCCTCTTCCTGAAGGGTGAGGGCTTCATTAGGCCAGGGACGTTTGCCTACGATGGGATTTGTGAACTACTCCAAACCTCAAGGTTTCCTTCTGCATGACAGTCGAGTCCTATTGGATGGTTCCAGGAGGCCCCATACGGAAAGACTCGAGAGCAGATGTCTAAGCATGGATGCCTGGGAACGCCACATCATATTCCCACTCTTTAGTCAGGACAAGGCAGGCTCAATCTGCAGGCTCCTGTTTGAGCTACCCAGAGGGGAGAGTTGAAATGGACTCTCCTGAAGATGAGTCCTACTGTGGCTTGGTGGCCTGGGAGACCTTGGAATGTGGAGGTGGCTCAGGAACTCTGCAGGGTTTTCCAAACTGAGGTGTTTGACACAGCTCCAACAAGGAAGCTTCCCATGGGAGACGAGAGGAGTTCTGTTCAGTGCCTCAGGAAAGCCCCCTATCCTGTTCTTCGAACCAAAGCCTCTGAGGAGTAACACCTGGAACCCAAAGCAAGAGTTGAGATTATGGCCTAAAGGCCTGTCCGGCTCAACCTTCTATCTCCGTTGACATGTGCATGCATTCATAGATGTAGCTGCTCAGCTTGTGTCCGAATGCCCCTGTGAGTCCAGTGAGGCTCCCAGTAGTGGGATGTCCTCGGGGGCCTTGAGGTTTCTCATATTCTGGAGGTGTGTGTCCAAAGGAATGGACACAGTTTCCCAGGAGAGAGCAGGCACGGTCCTGTGGTATGGCTCCAGAGGACCCAGCCTAGAGGCTGTGTTTGCCAGGGCTGTGGGGACAGATGTCTGAAAAAGCAAACTTGGCTCACCTAGTGGCCAATGTAATGGCAGGACTGATCTCCAGTCCGTGAGGGGAGATCCTCTGGAAATCAAAGTAGGGCAAGTGGGGGGCAGTCACTCAGGATTTACAGTGTCCGGTCAGGGTAGGGGTTGTCTCAGAGGCCGAAGAAGAGCCTTCCTCTCGGGGGATTGTCCAAGCTCCCAAGTGTTTGTGTTCATTCTGTGGGAATGAAGAGTACTGTTTTCTGCCACAGGGGACCCCCCAGGAGAGGGACTCTAGAGCACAGCAGTGGGTTCCCTCAACTGGAATACACACCATCTATTTAGTCCTGGGTGCCTATGGGCATGGCAAACCACATATGCGGGCTCTTGGTCCAGTCACTGAGAGGCGTTACTTGAATAAGGTACTCACGCTGAGGGTCACAATGTGTGTTTGTGCCCAAGGCGGCCCTCACGCATGTGCGTGGCCTCATGGGTCATGCCGTTTTCTCCAACACTGAAGGTTTGACTCACTGCCAGCAGCAAGGTTTCTTGCCATGGGGTAGGAGGGGTTCTGACTTGTGTGCATCAGAGGGGGTCCCCCCTGTGCAGGAATTGGATATAAGGTCTAGGACCGATGACTGAAAACCCAGGTTGGGAATAGATGGTGGCCTAAGGCAGTGGCGGGTCCAATGTGCTGGGTGTGCAGCCAGCTGTGTCGGTGTCTGTTGGAAGGTCTGGGCTCAGGCTATTTGCCTCAGAGCATCAGTGTTTAAGGTAGCCTATGCAATTGGGGTGTTGCTGAGGGCCAAGCAGTTTGATCCTCATTTGGTGTTTCTGGGCAGCACCATAGACAATGATTTTCTACTGGGAGGCAGGCGGAGTGCTTCATTGTGGCCCCAGAATTCCCAGTAGGGAGGGCTTGTGGGCCTGGAGTGTGATGACGGAAGTCTGAAAACACAAGCTAGGGTGAGGATTGGAGCCAAGGGCAGAGCAGGTCCATTCTGCAGAGGCTGAATCAAAATCTCCTGCATCTGAAGTCAGGCTGAGGATCAGACGTTGGCTGAGGCTGGAGTATTTGTCCATGATGGCACCTTCATGAAGCGGGGGCCTCATGAGGCCAAGGAAGTTTTCCCACGCTGAGTTTGGAGGTTGCCCCAAACCACAAGGTTTCCTTCTGCGGGACATTCGAGTCCTGTTGCATGGCTCCAGGACATACCATATGGAAGGACTGGAGAGCAGGGTTCGAAGGATGGATCCCTGTACAGCATGCCCGCATTCCAATAGGCCATTAGCGATAAGATATGTTTGATCTGGGGCCTCTGGAACACGCGATCCAGGGGGCTGAGTTGAAATGGCCTCTCCTGAGGATGCGTCATAATGTGCGTTTGGGTCCATGGAGACCTTGGAATGTGCTGGTTGTTCAGTGGCCCTTCGGAACTCTCCTACCTGAAGGGTTTGATACATCCCCAGTAAGAAAGCTGCCCATGTGGAGACGAGAGATCCTTGGTTTGGTGCCTCAGAAAAGCCCCATGTGCTGGTCTACGAAAACAGTCCTCTGAGATCGGACACATGGAACAAAGCTAAGGTTCATATTAGGGCCTGGGGGTCTGTCCATTTCAACCTTCTGTCTCTGGGGACACTTTCTGAGAGTCTAAGTGAAGATAGTTGCTCCGCTGGTGTCAGAGAGCCCCTCTTAGTCCAGGGTGGCCTACACTATTGATGTCCTCAGGGGCCTTGGAGCTTTTCCCTAACCTGTAGGGCTGTGCTCAATGGATTGGGCACACTTTCCTTGGAGAGGGCAGGCACAAACTTTCGCTGTGGCTCCAGAGGCCCTAGCCTGGAGGTGTGTGGGTCCAGGCTGTGGGCACAGAAGTCTGAAAACACAAACTCAGCTTATGAGTGGTGCCTAGGGTATGGCAGGCCGGATGTACAGCCCGAGAGGGAACTCCTGGGCCTCTGAAACAAGGGCGAGTGGGAGGCGTTCCTTCAGTCTTTTGTCTCTGGATGCTGTGTCCGGGATAGCCGTGGATTTGAGGGGTGGCCTCAGGGACTGTGGACGAGTATCCCTCTCTGGGGATTTGTCCCATCTTCCAAGATTGGGGTCATTATGTGGGAAGGGTGGAGTCGTGTTGTCTGGCTCATGTGTCTCTCCAAGAAAGGGATTCCAGAGCAGAGCCCCAGGTACGGGCGGGGCGACTGGAAATCTCAAACCCTGGTGAAAATTGGGTGCATAGGGGCTTGGCAAGCCCCATATGCGGGCTCTTTGTCCAGGCCCTCACAGGCCTTTCTTTGACATGGGGCTCATGCTAGGGTCACAGTGTGAATTTGTTCCCAATCAGCACTCAAGTGCTGCTTGGGCACTACCTGAAGGATTTGATACATCCCCAGTAAGAAAGCTCCCCATGTGGAGACGAGAGGAGTTCTGTTCAGTGCCTCAGGAAAGCCCCATATCCTGTTCTTCGAACCAAAGTTTCTGAGGAGTAACACCTGGAACCCAAAGCAAGAGTTGAGATTATGGCCTAAGGGCCTGTCCGGCTCAACCTTCTATCTCTGTTGACATCTGTGTGCATGCCTTCGTGGAGGTAGCTGCTCAGCTTGTGTCTGAATGCCCCTGTGTGTCCAGGGAGGCTCCCAGTAGTGGGATGTCCTCGGGGGCCTTGAGGTTTCTCATATTCTGGAGGTGTGTGTCCAAAGGAATGGACACAGTTTCCCAGGAGAGAGCAGGCACGGTCCTGTTGTATGGCTCCAGAGGACCCAGCCTAGAGGCTGTGTTTGCCAGGGCTGTGGGGACTGATGTCTGAAAAAGCAAACTTGGCTCAGGAAGGGGCCAAGGTAATGGCAGGCCTGATCTCCAGTCCGTGAGGGGAGATTCTCTGGATATCAAAGGAGGGCAAGTGGGAGGCAGTTGCTCAGGCTTTTGTCTCTGGGTGTTGCGTTCACAGTGTCCGGTCAGGGTAGGGGTTGCCTCAGGGGCCGAGGAAGAGCCTTCCTCTCGGGGGATTGTCCAAGCTCCCAAGTGTTTGGGTTCATTCTATGGGAAGTGAAGAGTACTGTTTTCTGCCAGAAAGGACCCCCCAGGAGAGGGACTCTAGAGCACAGCAGTGGGTTCCTTCAACTGGAATACACACCATCTAGTTAGTTTTGGGTGCCTATGGGCATGGCAGGGACTATATGCAGGATCTTTGTCACGAACCTGACAGGCCTTTCTTTGACATGGGGCTCATGCTAGGGTCACAGTGTGAATTTGTGCCCAAGCAGCACTCATGATTTGGCGTGGCATCAGGGGCCATGAAGGGTTCCCCACGTGAAGGTTGACTCCATGTGAAGAACAAGCATTACAGCCATGTGGAAGGCAGATTTCTGATTGTGATTCCGATATACAAACTCAGCTTCTTTTGGGGACGGCGGTATGGCAGGCCCAATATACAAACAATGAGAAGAACTCATGAAGATTTGAATATAGAGCGAGTCTGAGGCGCTTGCTCAGGCATTTGTCTCTGGAATTTTTATCAGCAAGGCCATAGAATGTCGGGGATGCTTCATGGGCCATGGACGAATCTACCTCTATGAGGATTTCGCCCGATTCCCAATTTTTTTTCGTCAAACTGTGGGATGGGAGGACTCCTTTCAGTTTTGTTACCTCAGGTGTCCCACGAAAAGAGGAATTCCAAAGCAAAGCCGTGGGGAAGACTGAAGGGACCACCAGAACTATGGTTCAAAATTGGGGACTAGGGGCATGGCAAGCCCAATATGCTATCTCTTCATCCAGCCACTGAGAGGCCTTACTTGAGGACTTTGGTCAGGCTGAGGGTCACAATGTGTGTTTGTGACCAATGTAGCCTCCGAGCATGGCGGGGCCTCATGGGCAACACTGGATTCAACTACACTGAAAGTTGGACAACATGCCAACCACAAGGTATCTTGCCATGGGGAAGGAGTTCTGATTTCTGCATCCCATTCAACCCTGGGCAGTGATTGGAGGTAAGGTCTAGAATCTAAAGCCTGAAATCCGAGGTTGGGAAGAGATGATGACCTAAGGCCATGGCGGCTCGATGTGCTCAGTGTGCGGCCAGCTGTCTGGGACGGGCCAGGGAGTCCAGGCTCAGGCTGTGTCAAAAAGGGCATTAGTGCCCTGCTCAGCCTATGTATTTGGGGTACAGCCAAGGTCGGTGCAGGTTGATCCTCATTTGGGGTTACTGGGCAGAGTGCTGCATTGTAGTTCTGGATTGCCAAACTGGAGGGCTTGTGGGCCAGTAGTCTGACGACAAAAGTCTGAGAACACAAGCTAGGCTTAGGTTTCTGGGTGAGGCCATGGCAGGCACAATCTACAGACCTGAATCGAGATCTTATGCATCTGAAGTCAGGGCGAGGATCAGACGATAGCTCAGGTTGTAGTTTCTGTCCCTGATGGCCCCTTCATGAATGGGGGGGGGGGATCACGAGGCCATGGGGGTTTTCCCACGATGGGAGTTGTGAGAAGCTCCAAACTGCAGAGAGTCTTCTGCAGGACAATTGAGACCTGTTGTTTGGCTCCAGGCCAATGATTCTGAGCAGGGTTCTAAGGATGGATGGCTGGGTAGCCCACCTCGCATTCCAATTGTCTCTTAGCAACAAGACAGGTTAGATCTCCTGGATCTGTGGGGAGCAACCGAGGACGCTGCATTGAAATGGACACCCCTGGGCATGGGTCCTAATGTGCTTTTGTGTCTAAGGAGACCTTGGAATGAAGCGGTGGCACTTGGGACCTAAAGAGTTCTAATAAACAGAGGCTTTGACACAGCTCCAACCTGCAAGTATCCCATGTGTAGATGAGATGTTTTCTGTTGGGTGAGTCAAGAAACAGCTATATGCTGCTTTTGAATTCCAGGCCTCTGAGGTGAGATGCCTGGAAATGAAAGCAATGGATCTGATTAGTGCCTAGGGGCCGGTTCTTTCCTTTTTACCTCTGGGGACATCTCTCTATGGGTCTGAGTGCAGGTAGGTGCTCTGTAGTGCTCAGATTGCCCCTGTTTTTTCCTGGGAAGCCACCACTATTGAGATGGATCAGGGAATTTGGAGGTTTATCCTATTAGAAGGGTTGTGGCCATTGGAATGGGCACAAACAATTCCCTTGGAGAGAGCAAGTACAGTCCTCAGGTTCGGCTCCAGGGGCCTGAGCCTGTAGGTTGTGTAGGCCAGGGCTGTTTGGAAAGTTGTCTGAAAACAAACTCAGCTTAGGTTTGGGGACGTAGGTATCCCAGGCCCGATCTACAAACCATGAGAAGAATTGTTAAGGATATGAAGAAAGTGCGAGTCTGAGGCGCTTGCTCAGGCTTTTGTCTCTGGATTTTGTATCAGCGATGGCCGTGGAATGTCGGGGAGGCCTCATGGGCCATGGACGAATCTTCCTCTCTGAGGATTTGGCCCGATTCCCAATTGCTTTTCGTCAATCTGTGGGATGGGAGGACTCATTTCAGGTTTGTTACCTCAGGTGTCCCACCAAAAGAGGAAATTCAAAGCAAATCCGTGGGGAAGATTGAAGGGACAACCCGAACTATGGTTAAAAATTGGGGCCTAGGGGAATGGCAAGCCCAATATGCTATCTCGTCATCCAGCCACTGAGTGGCCTTACTTGAGGACTGGGCTCAGCCTGAGGGTCACAATGTGTGTTTGTGACCAATGTGGCCCGCGAGCATGGGCGGGGCCACATGGGCCACACTGGTTTCAACCACACTGAACGTTGGACAACATGCCAACCACAAGGTTTCTTGCCATGGGGAAGGAGTTCTGATTTCTTCATCACCTTCAACTTTGTGCAGTGATTGGAGATAAGGTCTCGGTTCTGAAACCTGAAAACCGAGGTTGGGAAGAGATGACGACCTAAGGCCACGGAGCCTCGATGTGCTCAGTGTGCGGCCAGCTGTCTGGGACGGGCCAGGGAGTCCAGGCTCAGGCTGTGTCAGAAAGGGCATTAGTGCCCTGGTCAGCCTATGTATTGGGTACAGCCAAGGTCGGTGCAGGTTAATCCTCATTTGGGGTTACTGGGTAGCCCCAGAGGACAATGTTTTTCTTCTGGAGGGCAGGCAGAGTGCTGCATTGTCGTTCTGGAGTGCCAAACTGGTGGGCTTGTGGGCCAGTAGTCTGACGACAAAAGTCTGAGAACACAAGCTAGGCTTAATTTTCTGGGTGAGGCCATGGCAGGCACAATCTACAGACCTGAATCGAGATCTCGTGCATCTGAAGTCAGGGCGAGGATCAGACGATCGCTCAGGTTGGAGTTTCTGTCCCTGATGGCCACTTCATGAGTGGGGGGGGGCATCACGAGGCCATGGGGGTTTTCCCACTATGGGAGTTGTGAGAAGTTCCAAACAGCAGAGAGTCTTCTACAGGTCAATTGAGACCTGTTGCTTGGCTCCAGGCCAATGATTCTGAGCAGGGTTCTAAGGATGGATGGCTGCGTAGCCCACCTCGCATTCCAATTGTCTCCTAGCAACAAGACAGGTTAGATCTCCTGGATCTGTGGGGAGCAACCGAAGACGCTGAGTTGAAATGGACACCCCTAAGGATGGGTCCTAATGTGCTTTTGTGTGTATGGAGACCTTGGAATGAAGCGGTGGCACTGGTGCCCTAAATGGTTCTCCTAAACAGAGGCTTTGACACAGCTCCAACGTGAAAGTTTCCCATGTATAGATGAGATGTTTTCTGATGGGTGAGTCAAGAAACAGCTATATGTTACTTTTGAAATCCAGGCCTCTGAGCAGAGATGCCTGGAAACCAAAGCAATGGATCTGATTAGTGCCTAGGGGACTGTTCTTTCCTTTTTACCTCTGGGGACATCTCTCTATGGGTCTGAGTGCAGGTAGGTGCTCATTTGGGCTCAGATTGCCCCTGTTTTTCCTGGGAAGCCACCACTATTGAGATGGATCAGGGACTTTGGAGGTTTATCCTATGAGAAGGGTTGTGGCCATTGGAATGGGCACACACAATTCCCTTGGAGAGGGCAAGTACAGTCCTCAGGTTTGGCTCCAGGGGCCTGAGCCTGTAGGTTGTGTAGGCCAGGGCTGTTTGGACAGTTGTCTGAAAACACAAACTCGACTTATGTTTCGGGTCATAGGTATGGCAGGACTGATCTACAGACCATGAGGAGAACTCTTCTGGATTTGAAAGAAGGGCGAGTGTAAGGCTCCTGCTCAAGTTTTTGTCTCTGGATATCGTGTCACTCATGGTCGTGGAATTTCTGGGTGACTTCATGGGAAATGGACGAGTCTTACTCTCTGGTGGTTTGGCCCCGTCCAAAGAGTTTGGGGTCATTCTGTGGGCTGGAAAAAGTCCGTTTTTTTGTTGTTGTTGTTGTTGTTGTTTTCTTTTTTAACCTCAGGTGTCCCACTAAATGAGGGATTCCAGAGTAGAGCCCTGGGGAGGGGCGACTGGACAATCAGAAATCTGGTTAAAAATTGGGGCCTAGGGACATGTCAAGCCCATTATGACATCTAATGGTCCAGCCACTGAGAGGACTTACTAGAGGACAGGACTCATGCTGAGGGTCACAATGCGTGTGTATGCACTCGTCGCACTCAAGAATGGGCAGGGCCACAGGGTGAATGCTGGTTTCTCCTACACTGAACGTTGGACAACGTGCCAACCACAAGGGTTCTTGCCATGTGTAAGGAGGAGTACTTATTTCTGCATCACATTCACCCCTGGGCAGTGATTGGAGATAAGGTCTCGGTTCTGAAGCCTGAAAACTAAGGTAGGGAAGAGATGATGACCTAAGGCCATGGCGGGTTTTATGTGCTCAGTGTGCTGTCAGCTTTCTGGGTGTTGGTCAGGTGGTCCAGGCTCAGGTTGTGTTCGACAGTGCATTAGTGCCCAGGTTAGACTATATATTTGGGTAAGGTCGAGTGCTGTGTAGGTTTATCCTCATTTAAGGTGCCTGGGTAGCTCATGAGGCAATATATTTTTTTTTTTTTTCTAGAGGGCCGGCAGAGTGCTGCATTGTGGGCCCGGAATTGCCAAATTTTAGGACTTCGGGGCCAGGAGTGTGAGGACGGAAGTGTGAAAAGACAAGCTAGACTTGGATTTCAGCGCAAAGGCACAGCAGGTACCCCCTGCAGATCTGAACCAATATATCATGCTTCTGAAGTCAGGGCGAGGATCAGACGTTGGCTCAGGTTGGAGTTCCTGTGCATGACGGCCGCTTCATGAAGGGAGCGGAATCTCGAGGCCATTGAGGTTTTCCCACGTTGGGAGTTGTGGGATGCCCCCTTCAAGGATTCCTTCTGCGGGACAATTGAGACCTGTTGGACAGCTCCAGGACATCCCATATGGAAATACTCTAGAGCACCATTCGCGGATGGATGCCTGGAAAGCCCGCCTCGCATTCCAATTGTCTCCTAGCAACAAGACAGTTTAGATCTGATGGCTCTGCCGGAGCAACCGGGGTGGCTGAGTTGAAATGGACTTTCCTGAGGATGGGTCCTAATGTGTTTTTGTGTCCATGAGGGCCTTGGAATGGGGCGGTGGCACCGGCACCCAGAAGTACACTCCTAAGCTTTGGACATGGCTCCCATGCACAGGTTTCCTTGTGGAGACGAGATGAGTTCTGATGGGTGCCTCAGGAAAACCCCTATGCTCGTATTGGAATCAGGCTTTTGAGGATACATGCCTGTAACTCAAAGCAATGGATCCTATTATGGCCTAGGGTCCTGTCTGGGCCAATCTTCTTCTCTGGGGACATCCATCTATGGTATGAATGGAGGTCGATTATCAGCTGGTGTCAGACAGTCCTTTTTTGTTCCGGGCGACCTACACTATTGGGATGGCCTCAGGGACTTTGGAGGTTTCTCCTAATTTGTACGATTTTGGACCATGGAATGGGCAGAATTCCCATGGATTGGTAGGCACAGTCCTAATGTGTGGCTCCAGGGGCCCAGCCTGGAGGGTGTGTGGCCCAAGACTTTGAGGACAGAAGTCTGAAAACACACACTCAGCTTAGGTTTTGGGACGTAGATATGGCAGGTCCGATCTACAAACCATGAGAAGAACTCTTCAGGATATGAAGAAAGTGCGAGTCTGAGGCGCTTGCTCAGGCTTTTTTCTCTGGATTTTGTATCAGCGATGGCCGTGGAATGTCGGGGAGGCCTCATGGGCCATGGACGAATCTTCCTCTCTGAGGATTTGGCCCGATTCCCAATTGCTTTTCGTCAATCTGTGGGATGGGAGTTCTCCTTTCAGTTTTGTTACCTCAGGTGTCCCACCAAAAGAGGAATTCCAAAGCCAAGCCGTGGGGAAGACTGAAGGGACAACCCGAACTATGGTTAAAAATTGGGGCCTAGGGGCATGGCAAGCCCAATATTCTATCTCTTCATCCAGCCACTGAGTGGCCTTACTTGAGGACTGGGCTCAGCCTGAGCGTCACAATGTTTGTTTGTGACCAATGTGGCCCGCGAGCATGGGCGGGGCATCATGGGCCACACTGGTTTCAACTACACTGAACGTTGGACAACATGCCAACCACAAGGTTTCTTGCCATGGGGAAGGAGTTCTGTTTTCTACCTCACCTTCAACCCTGGGCAGTGATTGGAGATAAGGTCTAGGTTCTGAAACCTGAAAACCGAGGTTGGGAAGAGATGACGACCTAAGGCCATGGCGGCTGGATGTGCTCAGTGTGCGGCCAGCTGTCTGGGAGGTTTAGGGGGTCCTAGCTCAGGCTGTGTCAAAAAGGGCATTAGTGCCCTGGTCAGCCTATGTATTTGGGGTACAGCCAAGGTCGGTGCAGGTTGATCCTCATTTGGGGTTACTGGGTAGCCCCAGAGGACAATGTTTTTATTCTGGACGGCCGGCAGAGTGCTGCATTGTAGTTCTGGATTTCCAAACTGGAGGGCTTGTGGGCCAGTAGTCTGACGACAAAAGTCTGAGAACACAAGCTAGGCTTAGGTTTCTGGGTGAGGCCATGGCAGGCACAATCTACAGACCTGAATCGAGATCTCGTGCATCTGAAGTCAGGGCGAGGATCAGACGATCGCTCAGGTTGGAGTTTCTGTCCCTGATGTCCCCTTCATGAATGGGGGGGGGCATCACGAGGCCATGGGTGTTTTCCCACGATGGGAGTTGTGAAAAGCTCCAAACTGCAGAGAGTCTTCTGCAGGACAATTGAGACCTGTTGTTTGTCTCCAGGCCAATGATTCTGAGCAGGGTTCTACGGATGGATGCCTGGGTATCCCACCTCGCATTCCAATTGTCTCCCAGCAACAAGACAGGTTAGATCTCCTGGATCTGTGGGGAGCAACCGAGGACGCTGATTTGAAATGGACACCCCTGGGGATGGGTCCTAACGTGCTTTTGTGTCTATGGAGACCTTGGAATGAAGCGGTGTCACTGGGGCCCTAAAGGGTTCTCCTAAACAGAGGCTTTGACACAGCTCCAATGTGCAAGTTTCCCATGTGTAGATGAGATGTTTTCTGATGGGTGAGTCAAGAAACAGCTAGATGATGCTTTTGAAATCCAGGCCTCTGAGGAGAGATGCCTGGAAACCAAAGCAATGGATCTGATCAGTGCCTAGGGGCCTGTTCTTTCCTTTTTACCTCTGGGCACATCTGTCTATGGGTCTGAGTGCAGGTAGGTGCTCAGTTGGGCTCAGATTGCCCCTGTCTTTCCTGGGAAGCCACCACTATTGAGATGGATCAGGGACTTTGGAGGTTTATCCTATTAGAAGGGTTGTGGCCATTGGAATGGGCACACACAATTCCCTTGGAGAGGGCAAGTACAGTCCTCAGGTTTGGCTCCAGGGGCCTGAGCCTGTAGTTGTGTAGGCCAGGGCTGTTTGGACAGTTGTCTGAAAATACAAACTCGGCTTATGTTTCGGGTCATCGGTATGGCAGGACTGATCTACAGACCATGAGGAGAACTCTTCGGGATTTGAAAGAAGGGCGAGTGTGAGGCTCCTGCTCAAGTTTTTGTCTCTGGATATCATGTCACTCATGGTCGTGCAATTTCTGGGTGACTTCATGGGAAAAGGCGAGTCTTACTCTCTGGTGGTTTGGCCCCGTCCAAAGAGTTTGGGGTCATTTTGTGGGCTGGAAGAAGTCCGTTTTTTTTTTTTGTTGTTGTTGTTGTTTTTGTTGTTTTCTTTTTTAACCTCAGGTGTCCCACTAAATGATGGATTTCAGAGTAGAGCCCTGGTGAGGGGCGACTGGACAATCAGAAATCTGGTTAAAAATTGGGGCCTAGGGACATGTCAAGCCCATTATGACATCTAATGGTCCAGCCACTGAGAGGACTTACTAAAGGACAGGACTCATGCTGAGGGTCACAATGCGTGTGTATGCCCTGTCGCACTCAAGAATGGGCGTGGCCTCAGGGTGAATGCTGGTTTCTCCTACACTGAACGTTGGACAACATGCCAACCACAAGGTTTCTTGCCATGGGTAAGGAGGAGTTCAGACTTCTGCATCACACTCACCCCTGGGCAGTGATTGGAGATAAGGTATCGGTTCTGTAGCCTGAAAACTGAGGTAGAAAAGAGATGATGACCTAAGGCCATGGCGGGTTTTATGTGACCGCTCACCCAGTGTGAGGTCAGCTTTCTGGGTGTTGGTCAGGAGGTCCGGGCTGAGGTTGTGTTCGACAGTGCATTAGTGCCCTGGTTAGACTATATAATTTGGGTAAAGTCGAGTTCTGTGTAGGTTTACCCTCATTTAAGGTGCCTGGGCAGCTCATGAGGCAATAATATTTTTTCTAGAGGGCAGGCACAGTGCTGCATTGTGGGTCCGGAATTGGCAAACTTGAGGGCTTCGGGGCCAGGAGTGTGAGGACGGAAGTGAGAAGACAAGCTAGACTTGGGTTTCAGGGCGAGGGCACGGCAGGTACCCCCTGCAGATCTGAACCAATATCTCATGCATCTGAAGTAGGGCGAGGATCAGACGTTGGCTCAGGTTGGAGTTTCTGAGCATGACGGCCGCTTCATGAAGGGAGCGGAATCTCGAGGACATTGAGGTTTTCCCACTTTGGGAGTTGTGGGATGCCCCCTTCAAGGATTCCTTCTGCGGGACAATTGAGACCTGTTGGACAGCACCAGGACATCCCATATGGAATGACTCCAGAGCACCGTTCGCGGATGAATGCCTTGGAAGCCCGCCTCACATTCCAATTGTCTCCTAGCAACAAGACAGTTTAGATCTGATGGCTCTGCCGGAGCAACCGAGGTGGCTGAGTTGAAATGGACTTTCCTGAGGATGGGTCCTAATGTGTTTTTGTGTCCATGAGGGCCTTGGAATGCGGCGTTGGCACCGGGACCCTGAAGTACTCTCCTAAGCTTTGGACATGGCTCCCATGCACAGGTTTCCTTGTGGAGACGAGATGAGTTCTGATGGGTGCCTCAGGAAAACCCCTATGCTCGTATTGGAAACAGGCTTTTGAGGACACATGCCTGTAACCCAAAGCAATGGGTCCTATTATGGCCTAGGGTCCTGTCTGGTTCAATCTTCTTCTCTGGGGACATCCATCTATGGTATGAGTGGAGGTCGATTATCAGCTGGTGTCAGACAACCCTTGTTTGTTCCGGGAGACCTACACTATTGGGATGGCCTCAGGGACTTTGGAGGTTTCTCCTAATTTGTACTATTTTGGACCATGGAATGGGCAGAATTCCCATGGATTGGTAGGCACAGTCCTAATGTGTGGCTCCAGGGGCCCAGCCTGGAGGGTGTGTGGCCCAAGACTTTGAGGACAGAAGTCTGAAAACACAAACTCAGATTAGGTTTGGGGACGTAGGTATGGCAGGCCCGATCTACAAACCATGAGAAGAACTCTTCAGGATATGAAGAAAGTGCGAGTCTGAGGCGCTTGCTCAGGCTTTTGACTCTGGATTTTGTATCAGCGATGGCCGTGTAATGTCGGGGAGGCCTCATGGGCCATGGACGAATCTTCCTCTCTGAGGATTTGGCCCGATTCCCAATTGCTTTTCGTCAATCTGTGGGATGGGAGGACTCATTTCAGTTTTGTTACTTCAGGTGTCCCACCAAAAGAGGAATTCCAAAGCCAAGCCGTGGGGAAGACTGAAGGGACAACCCAAACTATGGTTAAAAATTGGGGCCTAGGGGCATGGCAAGCCCAATATGCTATCTCTTCATCCAGCCACTGAGTGGCCTTACTTAAGGACTGGGCTCATCCTTAGCGTCACAATGTGTGTTTGTGACCAATGTGGCCCATGAGCATGGGCGGGGCCTCATGGGCCACACTGGTTTCAACTACACTGAACGTTGGACAACATGCCAACCACAAGGTTTCTTGCCATGGGGAAGGAGTTCTGATTTCTGCATCACCTTCAACCCTGGGCAGTGATTGGAGATAAGGTCTAGGTTCTGAAACCTGAAAACCGAGGTTGGGAAGAGATGACGACCTAAGGCCATGGCGGCTCGATGTGCTCAGTGTGCGGCCAGCTGTCTGGGAGGGTCCAAGGGCTCCAGGCTCAGGCTGTGTCAGAAAGGGCATTAGTGCCCTGGTCAGCCTATGTATTTGGGGTAAAGCCAAGGTCGGTGCAGGTTGATCCTCATTTGGTTGCCCCAGAGGACAATTTTTTTCTTCTGGAGGGCCGGCAGAGTGCTGCATTGTAGTTCTGGATTGCCAAACTGGAGGGCTTGTGGGCCAGTAGTCTGACAACAAAAGTCTGAGAACACAAGCTAGGCTTAGGTTTCTGGGTGAGGCCATGGCAGGCACAATCTACAGACCTGAATCGAGATCTCGTGCATCTGAAGTCAGGGCGAGGATCAGACGATCGCTCAGGTTGGAGTTTCTGTCCCGGATGTCCCCTTCATGAATGGGGGGGGGCATCACGAGGCCATGGGTGTTTTCCCACGATGGGAGTTGTGAAAAGCTCCAAACTGCAGAGAGTCTTCTGCAGGACAATTGAGACCTGTTGTTTGTCTCCAGGCCAATGATTCTGAGCAGGGTTCTAAGGATGGATGGCTGGGTATCCCACCTCGCATTCCAATTGTCTCCCAGCAACAAGACAGGTTAGATCTCCTGGATCTGTGGGGAGCAACCGAGGACGCTGATTTGAAATGGACACCCCTGGGGATGGGTCCTAACGTGCTTTTGTGTCTATGGAGACCTTGGAATGAAGCGGTGGCACTGGGGCCCTAAAGGGTTCTCCTAAACAGAGGCTTTGACACAGCTCCAATGTGCAAGTTTCCCATGTGTAGATGAGATGTTTTCTGATGGGTGAGTCAAGAAACAGCTAGATGATGCTTTTGAAATCCAGGAATGTGAGGAGAGATGCCTGGAAACCAAAGCAATGGATCTGATTAGTGCCTAGGGGCCTGTTCTTTCCTTTTTACCTCTGGGCACATCTGTCTATGGGTCTGAGTGCAGGTAGGTGCTCAGTTGGGCTCAGATTGCCCCTGTCTTTCCTGGGAAGCCACCACTATTGAGATGGATCAGGGACTTTGGAGGTTTATCCTATTAGAAGGGTTGTGGCCATTGGAATGGGCACACACAATTCCCTTGGAGAGGGCAAGTACAGTCCTCAGGTTTGGCTCCAGGGGCCTGAGCCTGTAGGTTGTGTAGGCCAGGGCTGTTTGGACAGTTGTCTGAAAACACAAACTCGGCTTATGTTTCGTGTCATAGGTATGGCAGGACTGATCTACAGATCATGAGGAGAACTCTTAGGGATTTGAAAGAAGGGCGAGTGTGAGGCTCCTGCTCAAGTTTTTGTCTCTGGATATCGTGTCACTCATGGTCGTGGAATTTCTGGGTGACTTCATGGGAAATGGACGAGTCTTACTCTCTGGTGGTTTGGCCCCGTCCAAAGAGTTTGGGGTCATTCTGTGGGCTGGAAGAAGTACGTTTTATTTTGTTGTTGTTGTTGTTGTTGTTGTTTTCTTTTTTAACCTCAGGTGTCCCACCAAATGATGGATTCCAGAGTAGAGCCCTGGGGAGGGGCGACTGGACAATCAGAAATCTGGTTAAAAATTGGGGCCTAGGGACATGTCAAGCCAATTATGACATCTAATGGTCCAGCCACTGAGAGGACTTACTAGAGGACAGGACTCATGCTGAGGGTCACAATGCGTGTGTATGCACTCGTCGCACTCAAGAATGGGCGGGGCCGCAGGGTGAATGCTGGTTTCTCTTACACTGAACGTTGGACAACATGCCAACCACAAGGGTTCTTGCCATGGGTAAGGAGGAGTTCTGACTTCTGCATCACACTCACCCCTGGGCAGTGATTGGAGATAAAGTCTCGGTTTTGAAGTCTGATAACTGAGGTAGGAAAGAGATGATGACCTAAGGCCATGGCGGGTTTTATGTGCTCAGTGTGCGGTCAGCTTTCTGGGTGTTGCTCAGGAGGTCCGGGCTGAGGTTGTGTTCGACAGTGCATTAGTGCCCAGGTTAGACTATATAATTTGGGAAAAGTCGAGTGCTGTGTAGGTTTACCCTCATTTAAGTTGCCTGGGCAGCTCATGAGGCAATAATTTTTTTCTCTAGAGGGCAGGCAGAGTGCTGCATTGTGGGTCCGGAATTGCCAAACTTGAGGGCTTCGGGGCCAGGAGTGTGAGGACGGAAGTCTGAGAAGACAAGCTAGACTTGGGTTTCAGGGCGAGGGCACGGCAGGTACCCCCGGCAGATCTGAAATAATATCTCATGCATCTGAAGTCAGGGCGAGGATCAGACGTTGGCTCAGGTTGGAGTTTCTGAGCATGACGGCCACTTCATAAAGGGAGTGGAATCTCGAGGCCATTGAGGTTTTCCCACGTTGGGAGTTTTGGGATGCCCCCTTCAAGGATTCCTTATGTGGGACAATTGAGACCTGTTGGACAGCTCCAGGTCATCCCATATGGAATGACTCCAGAGCACCGTTCGCGGATGAATGCCTGGGAAGCCCGCCTCGTATTCCAATTGTCTCCTAGCAACAAGACAGTTTAGATCTGATGGCTCTGCCGGAGCAACCGGGGTGGCTGAGTTGAAATGGACTTTCCTGAGGATGGGTCCTAATGTGTTTTTGTGTCCATGAGGGCCTTGGAGTGAGGCGGTGGCACCGGGACCCTGAAGTACACTCCTAATTTGGACATGGCTCCCATGCACAGGTTTCCTTGTGGAGACGAGATGAGTTCTGATGGATGCCTCAGGAAAACCCCTATGCTCGTATTGGAATCAGGCTTTTGAGGACACATGCCTGTAACCCAAAGCAATGGATCCTATTATGGCCTAGGGTCCTGTCTGGTTCAATCTTCTTCTCTGTGGACATCCATCTATGGTATGAGAGGAGGTCGATTATCAGCTGGTGTCAGACAGCCCTTGTTTGTTCCGGGAGACCTACACTATAGGGATGGCCTCAGGGACTTTGGAGGTTTCTCCTAATTTGTACGATTTTGGACCATGGAATGCGCAGAATTCCCATGGATTGGTAGGCACAGTCCTAATGTGTGGCTCCAGGGGCCCAGCCTGGAGGGTGTGTGGCCCAAGACTTTGAGGACAGAAGTCTGAAAACACAAACTCAGATTAGGTTTGGGGACATAGGTATGGCAGGCCCGAACTACAAACCATGAGAAGAACTCTTTAGGATATAGAAAGTGCGAGTCTGAGTCGCTTGCTCAGGCTTTTGTCTCTGGATTTTGTATCAGCGATGGCCGTGGAATGTCGGGGAGGCCTCATGGGCCATGGACGAATCTTCCTCTCTGAGGATTTGGCCCGATTCCCAATTGCTTTTCGTCAATCTGTGGGATGGGAGGACTCATTTCAGTTTTGTTACCACAGGTGTCCCACCAAAAGAGGAATTCCAAAGCCAAGCCGTGGGGAAGACTGAAGGGACAACCCAAACTATGGTTAAAAATTGGGGCCTAGGGGCATGGCAGGCCCAATATGCTATCTCTTCATCCAGCCACTGAGTGTCCTTACTTGAGGACTGGGCTCAGCCTGAGGGTCACAGGGTATGTTTGTGAGCAATGTGGCCCGCGAGCATGGGCGGGGCCTCATGGGCCACACTGGTTTCAACTACACTGAACGTTGGACAACATGCCAACCACAAGGTTTCTTGCCATGGGGAAGGAGTTCTGATTTCTGCATCACCTTCAACCCTGGGCAGTGATTGGAGATAAGGTCTAGGTTCTGAAACCTGAAAACCGAGGTTGGGAAGAGATGACGACCTAAGGCCATGGCGGCTCGATGTGCTCAGTGTGCGGACAGCTCTCTGGGAGGGGCCAGGGGGTCCAGGCTCAGGCTGTGTCAGAAAGGGCATTAGTGCCCTGGTCAGTCTATGTATTTGGGGTACAGCCAAGGTCGGTGCAGGTTGATCCTCATTTGGGGTTACTGGGTAGCCCCAGAGGACAAGGTTTTTCTTCTCGAGGGCAGGCAGAGTGCTACATTATAGTTCTGGATTGCCAACCTGGAGGGCTTGTGGGCCAGTAGTCTGACGACAAAAGTCTGAGAACACAAGCTAGGCTTAGGTTTCTTGGTTAGGCCATGGCAGGCACATTCTACAGACCTGAATCGAGATCTCGTGCATCTGAAGTCAGGGCGAGGATCAAACGATCGCTCAGTTTGGAGTTTCTGTCCCATATGGCCCCTTCATGAATGGGGGGGCATTACGAGGCCATGGGGATTTTCCCAATGGAAGTTGTGAGAAGCTCCAAACTGCAGAGTGTCTTCTGCAGGACAATTGAGACCTGTTGTTTGGCTCCTGGCCAATGATTCTGAGAAGGGTTCTAAAAATGGATGGCTGGGTAGCCCACCTCGCATTCCAATTGTCTCCTAGCAATAAGACAGTTTAGATCTCCTGGATCTGTGGGGAGCAACCGAGGACGCTGAGTTGAAATGTACACCCCTGGGGATGGGTCCTAATGTGCTTTTGTGTCTATGGAGACCTTGGAATGAAGCGGTGTCACTGGGGCCCTAAAGGGTTCTCCTAAACAGAGGCTTTGACACAGCTCCAACGTGCAAGTTTCCCATGTGTAGATGAGATGTTTTCTGATGGGTGAGTCAAGAAACAGCTATATGCTGCTTTTGAAATCCAGGCCTCTGAGGAGAGATGCCTGGAAACCAAAGCAATGGATCTTTTAGTGCCTAGGGGCCTGTTCTTTCCTTCATACCTCTGGGGACATCTGTCTATGGGTCTGAGTGCAGGTAGGTGCTCAGTTGGGCTCAGATTGCCCCTGTTTTTCCTGGGAAGCCACCACTATTGAGATGGACCAGGGACTTTGGAGGTTTATCCTATTAGAAGGGTTGTTGCCATTGGAATGGGCACACACAATTCCCTTGGAGAGGGCAAGTTCAGTCCTCAGGTTTGGCTCCAGGAGCCTGAGCCTGTAGGTTGTGTAGGCCAGGGCTGTATGGACAGTTGTCTGAAAACACAAACTCGGCTTATGTTTCGGGTCAAAGGTATGGCAGGACTGATCTACAGACCATGAGGAGAACTCTTCGGATTTGAAAGAAGGGCGATGTGAGGCTCCTGCGCAAGTTTTTGTCTCTAGATATCGAGTCACTCCTGGTTTGTAATTTCTGGGTGACTTTATGGGAAATGGACGAGTCTTACTCTCTGGTGGTTTGGCCCTGTCCAAAGAGTTTGGGGTCATTCTGTGGGCTGGAAGAAGTCCGTTTTTTTTTTTTTTTGTTGTTGTTGTTTTCTTTTTTAACCTCAGGTGTCCCACCAAATGAGGTGTTCCAGAGTAGAGCCCTGGGGAGGGCGACTGGACAATCAGAAATCTGGTTAAAAATTGGGGCCTAGGGACATGTCAAGCCCATTATGACATCTAATGGTCCAGCCACTGGGAGGACTTACTAGAGGACAGGACTCATGCTGAGGGTCACAATGCGTGTTTATGTACTCGTCGCACTCAAGAATGGGCGGGGCCTCAGGGTGAATGCTGGTTTCTCCTACACTGAACGTTGGACAACGTGCCAACCACAAGGGTTCTTGCCATGGGTAAGGAGGAGTTCTGATTTCTGCATCACACTCACCCCTGGGCAGTGATTGGAGATAAGGTCTCGGTTCTGAAGCCTGAAAACTGAGGTAGGGAAGAGATGATGACCTAAGGCCATGGCGGGTTTTAAGTGCTCAGTGTGAGGTCAGCTTTCTGGGTGTTGGTCAGGAGGTCCCGGCTCAGGTTGTGTTCGACAGTGCTTTAGTGCCCAGGTTAGACTATATAATTTGGGTAAAGTCGAGTGCTGTGTAGGTTTACCCTCATTTAAGGTGCCTGGGCAGCTCATGAGGCAATAATTTTTTTTCTAGAGGGCAGGCAGAGTGCTGCATTGTGGGTCCGGAATTGCCAAACGTGAGGGCTTCGGGGCCAGGAGTGTGAGGACGGAAGTCTGAGAAGACAAGCTAGACTTGGGTTTCAGGGCGAGGGCACGTAGATACCCCCGGCAGATCTGAACCAATATCTCATGCATCTGAAGTCAGGCCGATGATCAGACTTTGGCTCAGTTGGGAATTTCTGAACGTTGGACAACGTGCCAACCACAAGGGTTCTTGCCATGGGTAAGGAGGAGTTCTGATTTCTGCATCACACTCACCCCTGGGCAGTGATTGGAGATAAGGTCTAGGTTCTGAAACCTGAAAACCGAGGTTGGGAAGAGATGACGACCTAAGGCCACGGCGGCTCGATGTTTTCAGTGTGCGGACAGCTGTCTGGGAGGGGCCCGGGGGTCCAGGCTCAGCCTGTGTCAGAACGGGCATTAGTGCCCTGGTCAGCCCATGTATTTGGGGTACAGCCAAGGTCGGTGCAGGTTGATCCTCATTTGGGGTTACTGGGTAGCCCCAGAGGACAATGTTTTTCTTTTGGAGGGCAGGCAAAGTGCTGCATTATAGTTCTGGATTGCCAAACTGGAGGGCTTGTGGGCCAGGAGTCTGAGGACAAAAGTCTGAGAACACAAGCTAGGCTTAGGTTTCGGGGTGAGGCCATGGCAGGCACAATCTACAGACCTGAATCAAGATCTCGTGCATCTGAAGTCAGGGCGAGTATCAGACGATCGCTCAGGTTGGAGTTTCTGTCCCTGATGGCCCCTTCATGAATGGGGGGGCATCACGAGGCCATGAGGCTTTTCCCAATGGGAGTTGTGAGAAGCTCCAAACTGCAGAGTGTCATCTGCAGGACAATTGAGACCTGTTGTTTGGCTCCAGGCCAATGATTCTGAGCAGGGTTCTAAGGATGGATGGCTGGGTAGCCCACCTCGCATTCCAATTGTCTCCTAGCAACAAGACAGGTTAGATCTCCTGGATCTGTGGGGAGCAACCGAGGACGCTGAGTTGAAATGGACACCCCTAGGGATGGGTCCTAATGTGCTTTTGTGTCTATGGAGACCTTGGAATGAAGCGGTGGCACTGGGGCCCTAAAGGGTTCTCCTAAACAGAGGCTTTGACACAGCTCCAACGTGCAAGTTTCCCATGTGTAGATGAGATGTTTCCTGATGGGTGAGTCAAGAAACAGCTAGATGCTGCTTTAGAAATCCAGGCCTCTGAGGAGAGATGCCTGGAAACCAAAGCAATGGATCTGATTAGTGCCTAGAAGCCAGTCTTTCCTTCATACCTCTGGGGACATCTGTCTATGGGTCTGAGTGCAGGTAGGTGCTCAGTTGGGCTCAGATTGCCCCTGTTTTTCCTGGGAAGCCACCACTATTGAGATGGATCAGGGACTTTGGAGGTTTATCCTATTTGAAGGGTTGTGGCCATTGGAATGGGCACACACAATTCCCTTGGAGAGGGCAAGTACAGTCCTCAGGTTTGGCTCCATGGGCCTGAGCCTGTAGGTTGTGTAGGCCAGGGCTGTTTGGACAGTTGTCTGAAAACACAAACTCGGCTTATGTTTCGGGTCATAGGTATGGCAGGACTGATCTACAGACCTGAGGAGAACTCTTCGGGATTTGAAAGAAGGGCGAGAGTGAGGCTCCTGCTCCAGTTTTTGTCTCTGGATATCATGTCACTCATGGTCGTGGAATTTTTGGGTGACTTCATGGGATATGGATGAGTCGTACTCTCTGGTGGTTTGGCCCCGTCCAAAGAGTTTGGGGTCATTCTGTGGGCTGGAAGAAGTCCGTTTTTTTTGTTGTTGTTGTTGTTTTCTTTTTTATCCTCAGGTGTCCCACCAAATGAGGGATTCCAGAGTAGAGCCCTGGGGAGGGGCGACTGGACAATCAGAAATCTGGTTAAAAATTGGGGCCTAGGGACATGTCAAGCCCATTATGACATCTAATGGTCCAGCCTAGGAGAGGACTTACTAGAAAACAGGACTCATGCTGAGGGTCACAATGCGTGTGTATGCACTCGTCGCACTCAAGAATGGGCGGGGCCGCAGGGTGAATGCTGGTTTCTCCTACACTGAACGTTGGACAACGTGCCAACCACAAGGGTTCTTGCCATGGGTAAGGAGGAGTCCTGATTTCTGCATCACACTCACCCCTTGGCAGTGATTGGAGATAAGGTCTCGGTTCTGAAGCCTGAAAACTGAGGTAGGGAAGAGATGATGACCTAAGTCCATGGCGGGTTTTAAGTGCTCAGTGTGGGGTCAGCTTTCTGGGTGTTGGTCAGGAGGTCCCGGCTCAGGTTGTGTTCGACAGTGCATTTTAGTGCCCAGGTTAGACTATATAATTTGGGTAAAGTCGAGTGCTGTGTAGGTTTATCCTCATTTAAGGTGCCTGGGCAGCTCATGAGGCAATAATTTTTTTTCTAGAGGGTAGGCAGAGTGCTGCATTGTGGGTCCGGATTTGCCAAACTTGAGGGCTTCAGCGTCAGGTGTGTGAGGACGGAAGTCTGAGAAGACAAGCTAGACTTGGGTTTCAGGGCGAGGGCACGGCAGGTACCCCCTGCAGATCTGAACAAATATCTCATGCATCTGAAGTCAGGCCGATGATCAGACGTTGGCTCAGTTGGGAGTTACTGAGTATGACGGCCGCTTCATGAAGGAGCGGAATCTCGAGGCCATTGAGGTTTTCCCATTTTGGGAGTTTTGGGATGCCCCCTTCAAGGATTCCTTCTGCGGGACAATTGAGACCTGTTGGACAGCTACAGGACATCCCATATGGACTGACTCCAGAGCACCGTTTGCTGATGGATGCCTGGGAAGCCCGCCTCGCATTCCAATTGTCTCCTAGCAACAAGACAGTTTAGATCTGATGGCTCAGCGGGAGCAAACGGGGTGGCTGAGTTGAAATGGACTTTCCTGAGGATGGGTCCTAATGTGTTTTTGTGTCCCTGAGTGCCTTGGAATGGGGCGGTGGCACCGGGACCCTGAAGTACTCTCCTAAGATTTGGACATGGCTCCATGCACAGGTTTCCTTGTGGAGACGAGTTGAGTTCTGATGGGTGCCTCAGGAAAACTCCTATGCTCGTATTGGAATCAGGATTTTGAGGACACATGCCTGTAACCCAAAGCAATGGATCCTATTATGGACTAGGGTCCTGTCTGGTTCAATCTTCTTCTCTGGGGACATGCATCTATGGTATGAGTGGAGGTCGATTATCAGCTGGTCTCAGACAACCCTTGTTTGTTCCGGGCGACCAAATCTATTGGGATGGCCTCAGGGAATTTGGAGGTTTCTCCTAATTTGTACGATTTTGGATCATGGAATGGGCAGAATTCCCATGGATTGGTAGGCACAGTCCTAATGTGTGGCTCCAGGGGCCCAGCCTGGAGGGTGTGTGGCCCAAGACTTTGAGGACAGAAGTCTGAAAACACAAACTCAGCTTAGGTTTGGGGACGTAGGTATGGCAGGCCCGATCTACAAACCATGAGAAGAACTCTTCAGGAAATGCAGAAAGTGCGAGTCTGAGGCGCTTGCTCAGGCTTTTGTCTCTGGATTTTGTATCAGCGATGGCCGTGGAATGTCGGGGAGGCCTCATGGGCCATGGACGAATCTTCCTCTCTGAGGATTTGGCCCGATTCCCAATTGCTTTTTGTCAATCCGTGGGATGGGAGGACTCATTTCAGTTTTGTTACCTCAGGTGTCCCACCAAAAGAGGAATTCCAAAGCCAAGCCGTGGGGAAGACTGCAGGGACACCCCGAACTATGGTTAAAAATTGGGGCCTAGGGGCATGGCAAGCCCAATATGCTATCTCTTCATCCAGCCACTGAGTGTCCTTACTTGATGACTGGGCTCAGCCTGAGGGTCACAAGGTATGTTTGTGAGCAATGTGGCCCGCGAGCATGGGCGGGGCCTCATGGGCCACACTGGTTTCAACTACACTGAACGTTGGACAACATGCCAACCACAAGGTTTCTTGCCATTGGGAAGGAGTTCTGATTTCTGCATCACCTTCAACCCTGGGCAGTGATTGGAGATAAGGTCTAGGTTCTGAAATTTGAAAACCGAGGTTGGGAAGAGATGACGACTTACGGCCACAGCGACTCGATGATTCAGTGTGCGGCCAGCTGTCTGGAGGGGCCAGGGGGTCCAGGCTCAGGCTGCGTCAGAAAGGGCATTAGTGCCCTGGTCAGTCTATGTATTTGGGGTACAGCCAAGGTCGGTGCAGGTTGATCCTCATTTGGGGTTACTGGGTAGCCCCAGAGGACAATGATTTTCTTCTGGAGGGCAGGCAGAGTGCTGCATTATAGTTCTGGATTGCCAACCTGGAGGGCTTGTGGGCCAGTAGTCTGACGACAAAAGTCTGAGAACACAAGCTAGGCTTAGGTTTCGGGGTGAGGCCATGGCAGGCAAAATCTACAGACCTGAATCGAGATCTCGTGCATCTGAAGTCAGGGCGAGGATCAGACGATCGCTCAGGTTGCAGTTTCTGTCCCTGATGGCCCTTTCATGAATGGGGGGGGCATCACGAGGCCATGGGGGTTTTCCCAAGATGGGAGTTATGAGAAGCTCAAAACAGCAGAGAGTCTTCTGCAGGACAATTGAGACCTGTTGTTTGGCTCCAGGCCAATGATTCTGAGCAGGGTTCTAAGGATGGATGGCTGGGTAGACCACCTCGCATTCCAATTGTCTCCTAGCAACAAGACAGGTTAGATCTCCTGGATCTGTGGGGAGCAACTGAGGACGCTGAGTTGAAATGGACACCCCTGGGGATGGGTCCTAACGTGCTTTTGTGTCTATGGAACCTTGGAATAAAGCGGTGGCACCGGGGCCCTAAAGCGTTCTCCTAAACAGAGGCTTTGACACAGCTCCAACGTGCAAGTTTCCCATGTGTAGATGAGATATTTTCTGATGGGTGAGTCAAGAAACAGCTATATGCTGCTTTTGAAATCCAGGCCTCTGAGGAGAGATGCCTGGAAACCAAAGCAATGGATCTGATTAGTGCCTAGGGGCCTGTTCTTTCCTTTTTACCTCTGGGGACATCTGTCTATGGGTCTGAGTGCAGGTAGGTGCTCAGTTGGGTTCAGATTGCCCCTGTCTTTCCTGGGAAGCCACCACTATTGAGATGGATCAGGGACTTTGGAGGTTTATCCTATTAGAAGGGTTGTGGCCATTGGAATGGGCACACACAATTCCCTTGGAGAGGGCAAGTATAGTCCTCAGGTTTGGATCCAGGGGCCTGAGCCTGTAGGTTGTGTAGGCCAGGGCTGTTTGGACAGTTGTCTGAAAACACAAACTCGGCTTATGTTTCAGGTCATAGGTATGGCAGGACTGATCTACAGACCATGAGGAGTACACTTCGGGATTTGAAAGAAGGGCGAGTGTGAGGCTCCTGCTCAAGTTTTTGTCTCTTTATATCGTGTCACTCATGGTCGTGCAATTTCTGGGAGACTTCATGGGAAATGGACGAGTCTTACTCTCTGGTGGTTTGGCCCCGTCCAAAGAGTTTGGGGTCATTCTGTGGGCTGGAAGAAGTCCGTTTTTTTTGTTGTTGTTGTTTTTGTTGTTTTCTTTTTTATCCTCAGGTGTCCCACCAAATGATGGATTCCAGAGTAGAGCCCTGGGGAGGGGCGACTGGACAATCAGAAATCTGGTTAAAAATTGGGGCCTTAGGGACATGTCAAGCCAATTATGACATCTATAGGTCCAGCCACTGAGAGGACTTACTAGAGGACAGGACTCATGCTGAGGGTCACAATGTGTGTGTATGCCCTCGTCGCATTCAAGAATGGGCGGGGCCTCAGGGTGAATGCTGGTTTCTTCTACACTGAACGTTGGACAACGTGCCAACCACAAGGGTTCTTGCCTTGGGTAAGGAAGAGTTCTGATTTCTGCATCACACTCACCCCTGGGCAGTGATTGGAGATAAGGTCTCGGTTCTGAAGCCTGATAGCTGAGGTAGGGAAGAGATGATGACCTAAGGCCATGGCGGGTTTTATGTGCTCAGTGTGCGGTCAGCTTTCTGGGTGTTGGTCAGGAGGTCCGGGCTCAGGTTGTGTTCGACAGTGCATTAGTGCCCAGGTTAGACTATATAATTTGGGTAAAGTCGAGTGCTGCGTAGGTTTACCCGCATTTAAGGTGCCTGGGCAGGTTGAGGCAATAATTTTTTTTTTAGAGGGCAGGCAGAGTGCTGCATTGTGGGTCCGGAATTGCCAAACTTGAGGGCTTCGGGGCCAGGAGTGTGAGGACGGAAGTCTGAGAAGACAAGCTAGACTTGGGTTTCAGGGCGAGGGCACGGCCGGTACCCCCTGCAGATCTGAACCAATATCTCATGCATCTGAAGTCAGGGCGAGGATCAGAAGTTGGCTCAGGTTGGAGTTTCTGAGCATGACGGCCGCTTCATGAAGGGAGCGGAATCTCGAGGCCATTGAGGTTTTCCCACGTTGGGAGTTGTGGGATGCCCCCTTCAAGGATTCCTTCTGCGGGACAATTGAGACCTGTTGGACAGCTCCAAGACATCCCATATGGAATGACTCCCGAGCACCGTTCGCGGATGGATGCCTGGGAAGCCCGCCTTGCATTCCAATTGTCTCCTAGCAACAAGACAGTTTAGATCTGATGGCTCTGCCGGAGCAACCGGGTTGGCTGAGTTGAAATCGACTTTCCTGAGGATGGGTCCTAATGTGTTTTTGTGTCCATGAAGGCCTTGGAATGGGGCGGTGGCACCGGGACCCTGAAGTACTCTCCTAAGCTTTGGACATGGCTCCCATGCACAGGTTTCCTTGTGGAGACGAGATGAGTTCTGATGGGTGCCTCAGGAAAACCCCTCTGCTCGTATTGGAATCAGGCTTTTGAGGACACATGCCTGTAACCCAAAGCAATGGATCCTATTATGGACTAGGGTCCTGTCTGGTTCAATCTTCTTCTCTGGGGACATCCATCTATGGTATGAGTGGAGGTCGATTATCAGCTGGTGTCAGACAGCCCTTGTTTGTTCCGGACGACCTTCACTATTGGGATGGCCTCAGGGACTTTGGAGGTTTCTCCTAATTTGTACGATTTTGGACCATGGAATGGGCAGAATTCCCATGGATTGGTAGGCACAGTCCTAATATGTGGCTCCAGGGGCTCAGCCTGGAGGGTGTGTGGCCCAAGACTTTGAGGACAGAAGTCTGAAAACACAAACTCAGCTTAGGGTTGGGGACGTAGGTATGGCAGGCCCGATCACAAACCATGAGAAGAACCCTTCAGGATATGAAGAAAGTGCGAGTCTGAGGCGCTTGCTCAGGCTTTTGTCTCTGGATTTTGTATCAGCGAAGGCCGTGGAATGTCGGGGAGGCCTCAGGGGCCATGGACGAATCTTCCTCTCTGAGGATTTGGCCCGATTCCCAATTGCTTTTCGTCAATCTGTGGGATGGGAGGACTCATTTCAGTTTGTTACCTCAGGTGTCCCACCAAAAGAGGAATTCCAAAGCCAAGCCGTGGAGAAGACTGAAGGGACAACCCGAACTATGGTTAAAAATTGGGGCCTAGAGGAATGGCAAGCCCAATATGCTATCTCTTCATCCAGCCACTGAGTGTCCTTACTTGAGGACTGGGCTAGCCTGAGCGTAACAATGTGTGTTTGTGACCAATGTGGCCCGCGAGCATGGGCTGGGCCTCATGGGCCACACTGGTTTCAACTACACTGAACGTTGGACAACATGCCAACCACAAGGTTTCTTGCCATAGGGAAGGAGTTCTGATTTCTGCATCACACTCATCCCTGGGCAGTGATTGGAGATAAGGTCTAGGTTCTGAAACCTGAAAACGGAAATTGTGAAGAGATGACGACCTAAGGCCACGGCGGCTCGATGTTTTCAGTGTGCGGACAGCTGTCTGGGAGAGGCCAGGGGGTCCAGGCTCAGCCTGTTTCAGAAAGGGCATTAGTGCCCTGGTCAGCCCATGTATTTGGTGTACAGCCAAGGTCGGTGCAGGTTGATCCTCATTTGGGATTACTGGGTAGCCCCAGAGGACAATGTTGTTCTTCTGGAGGGCAGGCAAAGTGCTGCATTGTATTTCTGGATTGCCAAACTGGAGGGCTTGTGGGCCAGTAGTCTGAGGACAAAAGTCTGAGAACACAAGCTAGGCTTAGGTTTCGGGGTGAGGCCATGGCAGGCACAATCTACAGACCTGAATCGAGATCTCGTGCATCAGAAGTCAGGGCGAGGATCAGACGATCGCTCAGGTTGGAGTTTCTGTCCCTGATGGCCCCTTCATGAATGGGGGGGCATCACGAGGCCATGGGGGTTTTCCCAATGGGAGTTGTGAGAAGCTCCAAACTGCAGAGTGTCTTCTACAGGACAATTGAGACCTGTTGTTTGGCTCCAGGCCAATGATTCTGAGCAGGGTTCTAAGGATGGATGGCTGGGTAGCCCACTTCGCATTCCAATTGTCTCCTAGCAACAAGACAGGTTAGAACTCCTGGATCTCTGGGGAGCAACCGAGGACGCTGAGTTGAAATGGACACCCCTGGGGATGGGTCCTAATGTGCTTTTGTGTCTATGGAGACCTTGGAATGAAGCGGTGGCACTGGGGCCCTAAAGGGTTCTCGTAAACAGAGGCTTTGACACAGCTCCAACGTGCAAGTTTCCCATGTGTAGATGAGATGTTTCCTGATGGGTGAGTCAAGAAAGAGCTAGATGCTGCTTTTGAAATCCAGGCCTCTGAGGAGAGATGCCTGGAAACCAAAGCAATGGATCTGATTAGTGCCTAGAAGCCTGTTCTTTCCTTCATACCTCTGGGGACATCTGTCTATGGGTCTGAGTGCAGGTAGGGGCTCAGTTGGGCTCAGATTGCCCCTGTTTTTCCTGGGACGCCACCACTATTGAGATGGATCAGGGACTTTGGAGGTTTATCCTATTAGAAGGGTTGTGGCCATTGGAATGGGCACACACAATTCCCTTGGAGAGGGCAAGTACAGTCCTCAGGTTTGGCTCCAGGGGCCTGAGCCTGTAGGTTGTGTAGGCCAGGGCTGTTTGGACAGTTGTCTGAAAACACAAACTCGGCTTATGTTTCGGGTCATAGGTATGGCAGGACTGATCTACAGACCTGAGGAGAACTCTTCGGGATTTGAAAGAAGGGCGAGAGTGAGGCTCCTTCAAGTTTTTGTCTCTGGATATCATGTCACTCATGGTCGTGGAATTTTTGGGTGACTTCATGGGAAATGGACGAGTCTTACTCTCTGGTGGTTTGGCCCCGTCCAAAGAGTTTGGGGTCATTCTGTGGGCTGGAAGAAGTCCGTTTTTTTTTGTTGTTGTTGTTGTTTTCTTTTTTATCCTCAGGTGTCCCACCAAATGAGGGATTCCAGAGTAGAGCCCTGGGGAGGGGCGACTGGAAAATCAGAAAACTGGTTAAAAATTGGGAACTAGGGACATGTCAAGCCCATTATGACATCTAATGGTCCAGCCACTGAGAGGACTTACTAGAGGACATGACTCATGCTGAGGGTCACAATGCGTGTGTATGTACTCGTCGCACTCAAGAATGGGCGGGGCCTCAGGGTGAATGCTGGTTTCTCCTACACTGAACGTTGGACAACGTGCCAACCACAAGGGTTCTTGCCATGGGTAAGGAGGAGTTCTGATTTCTGCATCACACTCACCCCTTGGCAGTGATTGGAGATAAGGTCTCGGTTCTAAAGCCTGAAAACTGAGGTAGGGAAGAGATGATGACCTAAGGCCATGGCGGGTTTTAAGTGCTCAGTGTGCGGTCAGCTTTCTGGGTGATGGTCAGGAGGTCCCGGCTCAGGTTGTGTTCGACAGTGCATTAGTGCCCAGGTTAGACTATATAATTTGGGTAAAGTTGATTGCTGTGTAGGTATATCCTCATTTAAGGTGCCTGGGCAGCTCATGAGTCAATAATTTTTTTTCTAGAGGGCAGGCAGAGTGCTGCATTGTGGGTCCGGAATTGCCAAACGTGAGGGCTTCGGGGCCAAGAGTGTGAGGACGGAAGTCTGAGAAGACAAGCTAGACTTGGGTTTCAGGGCGAGGGCACGGCAGGTACCCCCTGCAGATCTGAACGAATATCTCATGCATCTGAAGTCAGGCCGATGATCAGACGTTGGCTCAGTTGGGAGTTACTGAGCATGACGGCCGGTTCATGAAGGGAGCGGAATAACGAGTCCATTGAGGTTTTCCCATTTTGGGAGTTTTGGGATGCCCCCTTCAAAGATTCCTTCTGCGGGACAATTGAGACCTGTTGGACAGCTCCAGGACATCCCATATGGAATGACTCCAGAGCACCGTTTGCTGATGGATGCCTGGGAAGCACGCATCGCATTCCTATTGTCTCCTAGCAACAAGACAGTTTAGATCTGATGGCTCAGCGGGAGCAAACGGGGTGGCTAAGTTGAAATGGACTTTCCTGAGGATGGGTCGTAATGTGTTTTTGTGTCCATGAGTGCCTTGGAATGGGGCGGTGGCACCGGGACCCTGAAGTACTCTCCTAAGCTTTGGACATGGCTCCATGCACAGGTTTCCTTGTGGAGACGAGTTGAGTTCTGATGGGTGCCTCAGGAAAACCCCTGTGCTCGTATTGGAATCAGGCTTTTGAGGACACATGCCTGTAACCCAAAGCAATGGATCCTATTATGGCCTAGGGTCCTGTCTGGTTCAATCTTCTTCTCTGGGGACATGCATCTATGGTATGAGTGGAGGTCGATTATCAGCTGGTCTCAGAGAACCCTTGTTTGTTCCGGGCGACAAATCTATTGGGATGGACTCAGGGACTTTGGAGGTTGCTCCTAATTTGTACGATTCTGGACCATGGAATGGGCAAAATTCCCATGGATTGGAAGGCACAGTCCTAATGTGTGGCTCCAGGGGCCCAGCCTGGAGGGTGTGTGGCACAAGACGTTAAGGACAGAAATCTGAAAACACAAACTCAGCTTAGGGTTGGGGACGTAGGTATAGCAGGCCCGCTCTACAAACCATGAGAAGAACTCTTCAGGATATGACGAAAGTGCGAGTCTGAGGCGCTTGCTCAGGCTTTTGTCTCTGGATTTTGAATCAGCGATGGCCGTGGAATGTCGGGGAGGCCTCATGGGCCATGGACGAATCTTCCTCTCTGAGGATTTGGCCCGATTCCCAATTGCTTTTCGTCAATCTGTGGGATGGGAGGACTCATTCAGGTTTGTTACCTCAGGTGTCCCACCAAAAGAGGAATTCCAAAGCAAAGCCGTGGGGAAGCCTGAAGGGACAACCCGAACTATGGTTAAAAATTGGGGCCTAGGGGCATGGAAGCCCAATATGCTATCTCTTCATCCAGCATCTGAGTGGCCTTACTTGAGGACTGGGCTCAGCCTGAGGGTCACAATGTGTGTTTGTGACCAATGTGGCCCGCGACCATAGGCGGGGCCTCATGGGCCACACTGGTTTCAACTACACTGAACGTTGGACAACATGCCAACCACAAGGTTTCTTGCCATGGGGAAGGAGTTCTGATTTCTGCATCACCTTCAACCCTGGGCAGTGATTGGAGATACGGTCTAGGTTCTGAAACCTGAAAACCGATGTTGGGAAGAGATGACGACCTAAGGCCACGGCGGCTCGATGATTCAGTGTGCGGACTGCTGTCTGGGAGGGGCCAGGGGGTCCAGGCTCAGGCTGCGTCAGAAAGGGCATTAGTGCCCTGGTCAGCCTATGTATTTGGGGTACAGCCAAGGTCGGTGCAGGTTGATCCTCATTTGGGGTTACTGGGTAGCCCCAGAGGACAATGATTTACTTCTGGAGGGCAGGCAAAGTGCTGCATTATAGTTCTGGATTGCCAAACTGGAGGGCTTGTGGGCCAGTAGTCTGACGACAAAAGTCTGAGAACACAAGCTAGGCTTAGGTTTCGGGGTGAGGCCATGGCAGGCAAAATCTACAGAACTGAATCGAGTTCTCGTGCATCTGAAGTCAGGGCGAGGATCAGACGATCGCTCAGGTTGGAGTTTCTGTCCCTGATGGCCCTTTCATGAATGGGGGGGCATCACGAGGCCATGGGGGTTTTCCCAAGATGGGAGTTGTGAGAATCTCCAAACTGCAGAGAGTCTTCTGCAGGACAATTGAGACCTGTTGTTTGGCTCCAGGCCAATTATTCTGAGCACGGTTCTAAGGATGGATGGCTGGGTAGCCCACCTCGCATTCCAATTGTCTCCTAGCAACAAGACAGGTTAGATCTCCTGGATCTGTGTGGATCAACCGAGGACACTGTGTTGAAATGGACACCCCTGGGGATGGGTCCTAACGTGCTTTGGTGTCTATGGAGACCTTGGAATGAAGCGGTGTCACTGGGGCCCTAAAGGGTTCTCCTAAACAGAGGCTTTGACACAGCTCCAACGTGCAAGTTTCCCATGTGTAGATGAGATGTTTCCTAATGGGTGAGTCAAGAAACAGCTATATGCTGCTTTTGAAATCCAGGTCTCTGAGGAAAGATGCCTGGAAACCAAAGCAATGGATCTGATTAGTGCCTAGGGGCCTGTTCTTTCCTTTTTACCTCTGGGGACATCTGTCTATGGGTCTGAGTGCAGGTAGGTGCTCAGTTGGGCTCAGATTGCCCCTGTTTTTCCTGGGAAGCCACCACTATTGAGATGGATCAGGGACTTTGGAGGTTTATCCTATTAGAAGGGTTGTGGCCATTGGAATGGGCACACACAATTCCCTTGGAGAGGGCAAGTACAGTCCTGAGGTTCGGCTCCAGGGGCCTGAGCCTGTAGGTTGTGTATGCCAGGGCTGTTTGGACAGTTGTCTGAAAACACAAACTCGGCTTATGTTTCGGGTCATAGGTATGGCAGGACTGATCTACAGACCATGAGGAGAACTCTTCGGGATTTGAAAGAAGGGCGAGTGTGAGGCTCCTGCTCAAGTTTTTGTCTCTGGATATCGTGTCACACATGGTCGTGGAATTACTGGGTGACTTCATGGGAAATGGACGAGTCTTACTCTCTGGTGGTTTGGCCCCGTCTAAAGAGTTTGGGGTCATTCTGTGGGCTGGAAGAAGTCCGTTTTTTTTTTTTTTTTGGTGTTGTTGTTGTTGTTTTCTTTTTTAACCTCAGGTGTCCCACCAAATGATGGATTCCAGAGTAGAGCCCTGGGGAGGGGCGACTGGACAATCGGAAATCTGGTTAAAAATTGGGGCCTAGGGACATGTCAAGCCCATTATGACATCTAATTGTCCAACCACTGAGAGGACTTACTAGAGGACAGGACTCATGCTGAGGGTCACAATGCTTGTGTATGCGCTCGTAACACTCAAGAATGGGCGGGGCCTCAGGGTGAATGCTGGTTTCTCCTACACTGAACGTTGGACAACGTGCCAACCACAAGGGTTCTTGCCATGTGTAAGGAGGAGTACTGATTTCTGCATCACACTCACCCCTGGGCAGTGTTTGGAGATAAGGTCTTGGTTCTGAAGCCTGAAAACTGAGGTAGGAAAGAGATGATGACCTAAGGCCATGGCGGGTTTTATGTGCTCAGTGTGCGGTCAGCTTTCTGGGTGTTGGTCAGGAGGTCCGGGCTCAGGTTGTGTTCGACAGTGCATTAGTGCCCAGGATAGACTATATAATTTGGGTAAAGTCGAGTGCTGTGTAGGTTTACCCTCATTTAAGGTGCCTGGGCAGCTCATGAGGCAATAATTTATTTTCTAGAGGGCAGGCAGAGTGCTGCATTGTGGGTCCGGAATTGCCAAACTTGAGGGGTTCGGGGCCAGGAGTGTGAGGACGGAAGTCTGAGAAGACAAGCTAGACTTGGGTTTCAGGGCGAGGGCACGGCAGGTACCCCCTGCAGATCTGAACGAATATCTCATCCATCTGAAGTCAGGGCAAGGATCAGACGTTGGCTCAGGTGGGAATTTCTGAGCATGACGGCCGCTTCATGAAGGGAGCGGAATCTCGAGGCCATTGAGGTTTTCCCACGTTGGGAGTTGTGGGATGCCCCTTTCAAGGATTCCTTCTGCGGGACAATTGAGACCTGTTGGACAGCTCCAGGACATCCCATATGGAATGACTCCAGAGCACGGTTCGCGGATGGATGCCTGGGAAGCCTGCCTCGCATTCCAATTGTCTCCTAGCAACAAGACTGTTTAGATCTGATGGCTCTGCTGGAGCAACCGGGGTGGCTGAGTTGAAATGGACTTTCCTGAGGATGGGTCCTAATGTGTTTTTGTGTCCATGAGGGCCTTGGAATGGGGCGGTGGCACCGGGACCCTGAAGTACTCTCCTAAGCTTTGGACATGGCTCCCATGCACAGGTTTCCTTGTGGAGACGAGATGAGTTCTGATGGGTGCCTCAGGAAAACCCCTATGCTCGTATTGGAATCAGGCTTTTGAGGACACATGCCTGTAACCCAAAGCAATGGATCCTATTATGGCCTAGGGTCCTGTCTGGTTCAATCTTCTTCTCTGGGGACATCCATCTATGGTATGAGTGGAGGTCGATTATCAGCTGGTGTCAGACAGCCCTTGTTTGTTCCGGGCGACCCACACTATTGGGATGGCCTCAGGGACTTTGGAGGTTGCTCCTAATTTGTACGATTCTGGACCATGGAATGGGCAAAATTCCCATGGATTGGAAGGCACAGTCCTAATGTATGGCTCCAGGGGCCCAGCCTGGAGGGTGTGTGGCACAAGACGTTAAGGACAGAAATCTGAAAACACATACTCAGCTTATGTTTGGGGACGTAGGTATGGCAGGCCCGATCTACAAACCATGAGAAGAACTCTTCAGGATATGAAGAAAGTGCGAGTCTGAGGCGCTTCCTCAGGCTTTTGTCTCTGGATTTTGTATCAGCGATGGCCGTGGAATGTCGGGGAGGACTCATGGGCCTTGGACGAATCTTCCTCTCTGAGGATTTGGCCCGATTCCCAATTTCTTTTCGTCAATCTGTGGGATGGGAGGACTCATTTCAGTTTTGTTACCTCAGATGTCCCACCAAAAGAGGAATTCCAAAGCCAAGCCGTGGGGAAGATTGAAGGGACAAACCGAACTATGGTTAAAAATTGGGGCCTAGGGGCATGGCAAGCCCAATATGCTATCTCTTCATCCAGCCACTGAGTGACCTTACTTGAGGACTGGGCTTAGCCTGAGTGTCACAATGTGTGTTTGTGACCAATGTGGCCCTCATGATGGGCGGGGCCTCATGGGCCACACTGGTTTCAACTACACTGAACGTTGGACAACATGCCAACCACAAGGTTTCTTGCCATGGGGAAGGAGTTCTGATTTCTGCATCACCTTCTACCCTAGGCAGTGATTGGAGATAAGGTCTAGGTTCTGAAACCTGAAAACCGAGGTTGGGAAGAGATGACGACCTAAGGCCATGGCGGCTCGATGAGCTCAGTGTGCGGCCAGCTGTCTGGGAGGGTCCACGGGGTCCAGGCTCAGGCTGTGTCAGAAAGGGCATTAGTGCCCTGGTCAGGCTAAGTATTTGGGGTACAGCCAAGGTCGGTGCAGGTTGATTCTCATTTGGGGTTACTGGGTAGCCCCAGAGGACAATGTTTTTTTTCTGGAGGGCCGGCAGAGTGCTGCATTGTAGTTCTGGACTGCCAAACTGGAGGGCTTGTGGGCCAGTTGTCTGACGACAAAAGTCTGAGAACACAAGCTAGGCTTAGGTTTCTGGGTGAGGCCATGGCAGGCACAATCTACAGACCTGAATCGAGATCTCGTGCATCTGAAGTCAGGGCGAGGATCAGACGATCGCTCAGGTTGGAGTTTCTGTCCCTGATGGCCCCTTCATGAATGGGGGGGCCATCACGAGGACATGGGTGTTTTCCCACGATGGGAGTTGTGAGAAGCTCCAAACTGCAGAGAGTCTTCTGCAGGACAATTGAGACCTGTTGTTTGGCTCCACGCCAATGATTCTGAGCAGGGTTCTAAGGATGGATGGCTGGGTATCCCACCTCGCATTCCAATTGTCTCCTAGCAACAAGACAGGTTAGATCTCCTGGATCTGTGGGGAGCAACCGAGGACACTGAGTTGAAATGGACACCCCTGGGGATGGGTCCTAACGTGCTTTTGTGTTATGGAGACTTTGGAATGAAGCGGTGGCACTGGGGCCCTAGAGGTTTCTCCTAAACAGAGGCTTTGACACAGCTCCAACGTGCAAGTTTCCCATGTGTAGATGAGATGTTTTCTGATGGGTGAGTCAAAAAACAGCTATATGCTGCTTTTGAAATCCAGGAATGTGAGGAGAGATGCCTGGAAACCAAAGCAATGGATCTGATTAGTGCCTAGGGGCCTGTTCTTTCCTTTTTACCTCTGGGGACATCTGTCTATGGGTCTGAGTGCAGGTAGGTGCTCAGTTGGGCTCAGATAGCCCCTGTTTTTCCTGGGAAGCCACCACTATTGAGATGGATCAGGGACTTTCGAGGTTTATCCTATTAGAAGGGCTGTGGCCATTGGAATGGGCACACACAATTCCCTTGGAGAGGGCAAGTACAGTCCTCAGGTTTGGCTCCAGGGGCCTGAGCCTGTAGGTTGTGTAGGCCAGGGCTGTTTGGACAGTTGTCTGAAAACACAAACTCGGCTTATGTTTCGGGTCATACGTATGGCATGACTGATCTACAGACCATGAGGAGAACCCTTCGGGATTTGAAAGAAGGGCGAGTGTGAGGCTCCTGCTCAAGTTTTTGTCTCTGGATATCGTGTCACTCATGGTCGTGGAATTTCTGGGTGACTTCATGGGAAATGGACGAGTCTTACTCTCTGGTGGTTTGGCCCCGTCCAAAGAGTTTGGGTTCATTCTGTGGGCTGGAAGAAGTCCGTTTTTGTTGTTGTTGTTGTTGTTTTCTTTTTTAACCTCAGGTGTCCCACCAAATGAGGGATTCCAGAGTAGAGCCCTGGGGAGGGGCGACTGGACAATAAGAAATCTGGTTAAAAATTGGGGCCTAGGGACATGTCAAGCCCATTATGACATCTAAAGGTCCAGGCACTGAGAGGACTTACTAGAGGACAGGACTCATGCTGAGGGTCACAATGCGTGTGTATGCCCTCGTAACACTCAAGAATGGGCGGGGCCTCAGGGTGAATGCTGGTTTCTCCAAAACTGAACTTTGAACAACGTGCCAACCACAAGGATTCTCTCCATGGGTAAAGAGGAGTTCTGATTTCTGCATCACACTCACCCCTGGGCAGTGATTGGAGATAAGGTCTCGTTCTGAAGCCTGAAAACTGAGGTAGGGAAGAGATGATGACCTAAGGCCATGGCGGGTTTTATGTGCTCAGTGTGTGGTCAGCTTTCTGGGTGTTGGTCAGGAGGTCCGTGCTCAGGTTGTGTTCGACAGTGCTTTAGTGCCCAGGTTAGACTATATAATTTGGGTAAAGTCGAGTGCTGTGTAGGTTTACCCTCATTTAAGGTGCCTGGGCAGCTCATGAGGCAATAATTTTTTTTCTAGAGGGCAGGCAGAATGCTGCATTGTGAGTCCGGAATTGCCAAACTTGAGGGCTTCGGGGCCAGGAGTGTGAGGACGGAAGTCTGAGAAGACAAGCTAGACTTGGGTTTCGGGGGGGCATGGCAGGTACCCCCTGCATATCTGAACCAATATCTCATCCATGTGAAGTCAGGGCGAGGATCAGACGTTGGCTCAGGTGGGAGTTTCTGAGCATGACGGCCGCTTCATGAAGGGAGCAGAATCTCGAGGCCATTGAGGATTTCCCACGTTGGGAGTTGTGGGATGCCCCCTTCAAGGATTCCTTCTGCGGGACAATTGAGACCTTTTGTACAGCTCCAGGACATTCCATATGGAATGACTCCATAGCACCGTTCGCGGATGGATGCCTGGGAAGCCGGCCTCACATTCCAATTTTCTCCTAGCAACAAGACAGTTTAGATCTGATGGCTCTGCCTGAGCAACCGGGGTGGCTGAGTTGAAATGGACTTTCCTGAGGATGGGTCCTAATGTGCTTTTGTGTCAATGACTGCCTTGGAATGGGGCGGTGGCACCGGAACCCTGAAGTACTCTCCTAAGCTTTGGACATGGCTCCCATGCACAGGTTTCCTTGTGGAGACGAGATGAGTTCTGATGGGTGCCTCAGGAAAACCCCTATGCTCGTATTGGAATCAGGCTTTTGAGGACACATGCCTGTAACCCAAAGCAATGGATCCTATTATGGCCTAGGGTCCTGTCTGGTTCAATCTTCTTCTCTGGGGACGTCCATCTATGGTATGAGTGGAGGTCGATTATCAGCTGGCGTTAGACAGCCCTTGTTTGTTCAGGGCGACCAAATCTATTGGGATGGCCTCAGGGACTTTGGAGGTTTCTCCTAATTTGTACGATTTTGGTCCAAGGAATGGGCAGAATTCCCATGGATTGGTAGGCACAGTCCTAATGTGTGGCTCCAGGGGCCCAGCCTGGAGGGTGTGTGGCCCAAGACTTTGAGGACAGAAGTCTGAAAACACAAACTCAGCTTAGGTTTGGGGACGTAGGTATGGCAGGCCCGATCACCAAACCATGAGAAGAACTCTTCAGGATACGAAGAAAGTGCGAGTCTGAGGTGCTTGCTCAGGCTTTTGTCTCTGGATTTTGAATCAGCGATGGCCGTGGAATGTCGGGGAGGCCTCATGGGCCATGGACGAATCTTCCTCTCTGAGGATTTGGCCCGATTCCCAATTGCTTTTCGTCAATCTGTGGGATGGGAGGACTCATTTCAGTTTTGTTACCTCAGGTGTCCCACCAAAAGAGGAATTCCAAAGCCAAGTCGTGGGGAAGACTGAAGGGACATCCCGAACTATGGTTAAAAATTGGGGCCTAGGGGCATGGCAAGTCCAATATGCTATCTCTTCATCATCCAGCCACTGAGTGGCCTTACTTGAGGACTGGGCTCATCCTGAGCGTCACAATGTGTGTTTGTGACCAATGTGGCCCACGAGCATGGGCGGGGCCTCATGGGCCACACTGGTTTCAACTACACTGAACGTTGGACAACATGCCAACCACAAGGTTTCTTGCCATGGGGAAGGAGTTCTGATTTCTGCATCACCTTCAACCCTGGGCAGTGATTGGAGATAAGGTCTAGGTTCTGAAACCTGAAAACCGAGGTTGGGAAGAGATGACGACCTAAGGCCATGGCGGCTCGATGTGCTCAGTGTACGGCTAGCTGTCTGGGTGGGTCCACGGGGTCCAGGCTCAGGCTGTGTCAGAAAGGGCATTAGTGCCCTGGTCAGCCTATGTATTTGGAGTACATCCAATGTCGGTGCAGGTTGATCCTCATTTGGGGTTACTGGGTAGCCCCAGAGGACAATGTTTTTCTTCTGGAGGGCCGGCAGAGTGCTGCATTATAGTTCTGGATTGCCAACCTGGAGGGCTTGTGGGCCAGGAGTCTGACGACAAAAGTCTGAGAGCACAAGCTAGGCTTAGGTTTCTGGGTGAGGCCATGGCAGGCACCATCTACAGACCTGAATCGAGATCTCGTGCATCTGAAGTCAGGGCGAGGATCAGACGATCGCTCAGGTTGGAGTTTCTGTCCCTGATGGCCCCTTCATGAATGGGGGGGGCATCACGAGGCCATGGGGGTTTTCCCACGATGGGAGTTGTGAGAAGCTCCAAACTGCAGAGAGTCTTCTGCAGGACAATTGAGACCTGTTTTTGGCTCCAGGCCAATGATTCTGAGCAGGGTTCTAAGGATGGATGGATGGGTAGCCCACCTCGCATTTCAATTGTCTCCTAGCAACAAGACAGTTTAGATCTCCTGGATCTGTGGGGAGCAACCGTGGACGCTGAGTTGAAATGGACACCCCTGCGGATCGGTCCTAATGTGCTTTTGTGTCTATGGAGACCTTGGAATGAAGCGGTGGCACTGGGGCCCTAAAGGGTTCTCCTAAACAGAGGCTTTGACACAGCCCCTACGTGCAAGTTTCCCATGTGTAGATGAGATATTTTCTGATGGGTGAGTCAAGAAACAGCTATATGCTGCTTTTGAAATCCAGGCCTCTGAGGAGAGATGCCTGGAAACCAAAGCAATGGATCTGATTAGTGCCTAGGCGCCTGTTCTTTCCTTCATACCTCTGGGGACATCTGTCTATGGGTCTGAGTGCAGGTAGGTGCTCAGTTGGGCTCAGATTACCCCTGTTTTTCCTGGGAAGCCACCACTATTGAGATGGATCAGGGACTTTGGAGGTTTATCCTATTAGAAGGGTTGTGGCCTTTGGAATGGGCACACACAATTCCCTCTGAGAGGACAAGTACAGTCCTCAGGTTTGGCTCCAGGGGCCTGAGCCTGTAGGTTGTGTAGGCCAGGGCTGTTTGGAAAGTTGTGTGAAAACACACACCCTCCATGCTAGGGCCCCTGGAACCACACATCAGTATTGTTCCTGCCCTCTCAAAGGGAATTCTTCATATTCCATTGGCCACAACCATATAAATCAGTAGAAATCTCCAATGTCCCTGGGACCATCCCAATATTGTAGGCTGCTCGGAACAAACAGGGGTGATCTGACACTAGCTGAGCAACTAGCTCCACACAGACTCGGAGACAGATGTCCCCAGAGAAGAACATTGAACTAGACAGGCCCCTAGGCCCTAATCAGATCCATTGCTTTGGTTTCCAGGCATCTCTTCTCAGAGGCCTGGTTTCCAATACCAGCCTATGGGGTTTCCATAGGCTCCTTCAGAGCAAGTCTTGTCTGCACATTGGAAACTTGCTCGAGGAGCTATGTCAGAACCTCAGAGGCCTGGTTTTCAATACCACCATATGGGGGTTTCCTGAGGCATCAGTCAGAACAAATGTCTTCTCCACATGGGAAACGTGCTCTTTCAAGCTGTGTCAAAACCTCCGGCTAGGAAAATCCTTCAGAGCCCCGGTGCCACCACCTCATTCCAAGGTCTCCATGGACACAATCCCACATTAGGACCCATCTGCAGGAGAGTCTTTTTCAACTCAGTGCCCTTGGGTGCTCCCCTAGAGCCAGCAGATCGAACCTATCTTGTCACTAGGAGACAATTGGAATGTGAGGCGGACTGGCTAGGCATCCATCTGTAGAAAACTACTCTGAAGTAATTCCATATGGGACGTCCTGGAGCCATCCAACAGGTCACAGCTGTCCTGCAGAAGGAATCCTTGCGCTTTGGAGCACCTCACAACTCCCATCATGGGAAAAGCTCTGTGGCCTCGTGGTGCACTGTCCCCTTCATGAAAGAGCCATCTTGGACAGAAACTCCAACCTGAGCCAACGTCTAATCCTCACCCTGACTTCAGATGCACGAAATCTTGATTCAACTCTGCAGAGTGTGCCTGCCGAAACCCCGCCCCGAAGCAAAACCTAGCTATTGTTCTCAGACTTCGTCCTCACACTCCGAGCCCACCAGCCCTCCAGTTAGGGAATTCTGGAGAGACACAATGCAGCACTCTGACTGCCCTCCAGAAGGGAAACGTTGTCCTATGGGGCTAACCAGAAACACCAAATGAGGATCAACCTGCATGCCACTTGACTCTACCCCAATTATACAGTTTCGCTTCGGCGTTAATGCCCTGTCTTGCACAGCCTGAGGTCTGAATTTTCAACCGACACCCAGACAGCTGGCTGTACACTGAGCACATCAGACCCGCCATGGCTTTAGGTCATCATCTCTTTTCAACCTTGGTTTTCAGGCTTCAGAACCTAGACCTTATATATACTCACTACCCAGGGGTGAACGTGATGCAGAAATGAAACTCCTTCTTCCTCAAGGCAAGAAACCTTGTGGTTGGCATGTTTTCCAACGTTCAGTGTAGGAGAATCCAGTGTAGCCCATGAGTCCCCGCCCATGCTTGAGAACCGCAATGGGCACAAACACATTGGGACCCTCAGTGTGAGCCCTGTCCTCAAGTAAAGCCTCTCAGGGTCTGGACCAAGAACCCGCATTGCCATCCCTAGTCCCCCAATATTAATGAGAGGTTGAGAGTTCTAATCACCCCTATTCAGGTCTCTGCTCTGGAACCCCTGAGGAAAAAAAATATTGAAGGGTCTCCTCCATCCCCTGAATGAGCCCCAAAACCTGGGATCTGACCAAATCTTAAAAGAGAAAGAATCATCCATGGCCAAAGAGGCCATCCCGTCATTCCATGGCCACCATTGACACAATATCTAGAGACAAAAGCCTGGAGATATGCCTCACACTTGCCCTTTGTTCATAGCCTGATAAATTCTTCTCGCGGTCTATAGATCAGGCTTGTCATACCTACGTCCCCAAATCTAAGCTGAGTTTGGGTTTTCAGGTTTCTGTCCCCACTGTCCTGGCCCACACACCCTCCAGGCTGGGGCCCCTGGAGCCATGCCTCAGGACTGTGCCTGCCTTCTCCAAGCAAATTCTGCCCATTCCATTGGCCACAACCCTAAAGATTAGGAGAACACTCCAACGTCCCTGAGGCCATCCCAATAGTGTTGGCCACTCAGGGCAAACAGGGTGATCTGTCCCAAGATGAGCAACTACCTCAACTCAGATCCATAGACAGATAACCCCAGAGAAGAAGATTGAACCGGACAGGCACCTAGGCCCTAATCAGATCCATTGCTTTTGATTCCAGGCATCTCTCCTCAGAGGCCTGGTTTCCAATACCAGCATATGTGTTCTTCAAGAGGTACCAGTCTGAACAAATCTCATTTCCACATGGGAAACATGCATTTTGGAGCTGTGTCACAACCTCCAGTTAAGGGAAACCTTCAGGTCCCAGCAGCCAACACCCCATTCCAAGGTCTCCATGGACACAAACCCGCATTATGACCCATCCGCAGGCGAGTCCATTTCAACACATCCCCTTTGTTTGCTCCCCAAAAGAAGCAGATCGAACCTGCCTTGTCACTAGGAGACAATAGGAATGTGAGGCGGGCACTCCAGGAATCCATCCTTAGAACCCTGCACTGCCGTGGTTCCGCATGGGACGTCCTGGAGCAATCTGACCGGTCTCGACTGTCCCGTAGAAGGAATCCTTGCCGATTGGAGCAACTTACAATGCCAATCGTGGGAAAGTCTCCATAGCCCCATGATGCCCCCCACCATCATGAAGGGGCCATCCTGAACAGAAACTTCAACCTGAGCCTTCGTCTGATCCTCGCCCTGACTTCAGATGCATGAGATTTAGATTTAGCTCTACAGAGTGTGCCTGCCATGATCTTGACCCAAAACCTAAGCCTAGCTTGTGTTCTCTCACTTCCTTCCTCACAATTCTGGCCCACAAGCCCTCCAGTGTGAGAATTCCGTCGCCACAATGCAGCACTCTTCCTTCCCTCCAGAAGAAAAACGTTGCCCCTGGGGCTACCCAGAAACGCCAAATGAGGATCAACCTGCATGCCACTCAACTTTACTCCAATTATACAGTCTAAGCTTGGCACTAATGCCCTGTCTGACACAGCCTGAGCCTGGACCTCCTGGATGACACCCAGAAAGGTGGTGTCACACCTAAGGACTGTGTCAGTGCTCTCCAAGGGAACTCTGCCCGTTTCATTTGCCACAACCTTACAGATTAGGAGAAACCTCCAATTCCCAAGACCAGCCCAATAGTGTTGGCCTCCCCCAACAAACATGGGTGATCTGACACAAGCTGAGCAGTGACCTCCATTCTGAATCTTAGACAGAGACACTCAGAGGAGAATATTGAAAAGGACAGGCCCCTAGACCGTAAACAGATCCATTGCTTTGGATTCCAGGCATTGTTCCCCAGATGCTTGGTTTCCAATACCAGGTTGTGGGGGTTTCAGAACAAATCTCGTCTCTACATGGGAAACTTGCTCTTTGGAGCTGCATCAAAACCTCAGGTTAGGAGAATTCTTCAGGGCAACAGAGCCACTGCCCCATTCCAAGGGATCCATGGACACAAATCCACATCATGACTGATCCTCATGAGAGTCCATTTCAATTCAGCCCCCTCGGTTGTTCCCCCAGTGACAGCAGATCGAATCCTCATTTTCACTAGGACACAACTGGAATGCAAGTTGGACTGCCCAGGCATCCATCATTAGAACTGTGCTTTGGAGCATTTCTTATGGGACGTCCTTGATCCATCCAAAAGGTCGTGACTGTCCCGCTGACGGAATCCTTGTGGTTTGGAGCATCACACACTCACAAAGTTGGAAATCTTCCATGGTTTCCTGATGCCCCCCCACCTTCATGAAGGGGACATCATGTACAGAAACTCCAACCTAAGCCAACATCTGATCCTCGCCCTGACTTCAGATGCACGAGATCTCATTTCAGGTCTGTAGAGTGTGCCTGCCATGTCACCGCTGCGAATTCTAAGCTGAACTTGTATTCTCAGACTTCTGTCCAAAAACACCTGGCCCACAAGCCCTGAAGTTGGCAATTCTGGAGCCAGAATGCAGCACTCTGCCTGCCCTCCAGAAGAAAATCTTTGCCCTATGGGGCCAACCAGAAACCCCAAATGAGGACCAACCTTCACATCACTCTACTGTACCCCAATTATACAGTCTAGCCTGGGGACTAATGCCCTGCCTGACACAGCCTGAGCCCAGACCTCATGATGGACACAGACATCTGGCCGCACACTAAGTGCAACGGACCCACCATGGCCTTAGGTCGTCATCTCTTACCAACCTCGGTTTTCAGGCTTCAGAATCTAGACCTTATCTCTACTCACTGCCATGCCGTGTACGTGATGCAGAAATCAGAACTCCTCCTTCCCCATGACCAGAAACCCTGTGGTTGGCATGTTGTCCAACGTGCAGTGTAGGAGAAACCAGCATGGCCCATGAGGCCTCAGACATGCTTGAGGGCTGCGATGGGCACAAACACACATTAGGACCCTAAGCATGAACCCTGGCCTCAAGTAAAGCCTCTCCAGGGCTGGACCAAGAGCCCACATATGGAGATTACCATGCCCCTACTCCCCAAACCTTAACCAGTGCTTGAGAAGTCTAGTCACCCCTACTCAGATCTCTTCTCTAGAATCCCTCCTTGGTGGGACACATGAGGTTAAAAAAAAATAGAGAAAGGACTCCTACCGTCCAAAGAATGACCGCAAACCCTTGGAATTGGGCCAAATTCACAGAGAGAAATACTCGTCCATGGCTGATGAGGCCATCCTGACATTCCACGGCCACCATTGACACAAAATCCGGAGACAAAAGCCTGAAAAAGCGCCACACACTCGCCCTTTGTTCAAAGCCTGAAAAATTCTCACGGTCTGTAGATCGGGCCTGCCATACCTATGTCCCCAAACCTAAGCCAAGTTTGTGTTTTCAGACTTCTGTCTCCATTGTCCTGGCCCACACACCCTCAAGGCTTGGCCCCATGGAGCCACACCTCAGGACTGTGCCTGCCCTCTCCATGGGAATTCTGCTCATTCCTTTGGCACAACCTGACAGATTAGGAGAAACATCCAAAGTCCCCGAGGCCACCCCAATATTGTAGGATGTCCGGGACAAACTGGGACCATCTGCCACAAGCTGAGCCACTACCTCCAATCAGACCTGTAGATAGATATCCATAGAAAAGAAGATTGAAGAGGACAGGCACCTAGGCCCTAAACGAATTCATTGCTTTTGTTTTCATGTATCTCTCCTCAGAGGCCTGGATTCCAATACCAGCACATGGGGGTTTCTGGAGCTACCAATCAGAACAAATCGCATGCCACATGGGAATCATGCTATATGGAACTGTGTCAAAACCTCCAGTTAGGAGAAAATTTCACGTCACTGGAGCCACCGCCCCATTCCAATGTCTCAATGGACACAATCCCACATTATGACCCATCCTCAGGAGAGTCCATTTCAACTCAAACCTGGCGGTTGCTCACCCAGTGCCAGCAGATCAAACCTGCTTTGTCACTAGGAGACAATTGGAATGCGAGTTCGTTGCCCAGGTATCCATGTTAGAACTCTGCTCTGGAGAAATTCCTAATGGGGTGTCCTTGATCCATTCAACAGGTCTCAACTGTCCTGCAGAAGGAATCCTTGTGGTTTGCAGCATCACACACTCGCACCGTGGGAAAACCTCCATGGCCTCGTGATGCCTCCACCTTCAGGTAGAGGACATCATGGACAGAAACTCCCGTCTGATCCTCGCCCTGACCTCAGATGCATGAGATCTCAATTCAGCTCTGCAGAGTGTGCCTGCCTTGCCCTCGCCCCAAAACCTAAGCCAGCTCGCGTTCTCAGACTTCCATCCTCACAGTCCTGGCCCACAAGCCTTCCACTTTGGGAATTCTGGAGACAAAATGCAGCACTCTGCCTGCCCTCCAGAAGAGAGACTTTGCCCTAGGGGTCTACCCAGAAACATCAAATGAGGATCAACCTGCAATTCTCTAGACTGTACCCCAATTATACAGTCTAGCCTGGGCACTAATGCCCTGTCTGACACAGCCTGACCCCAGACCTCGTGACCGACACCCAGACACCTGGCCTCACACTGAACACATCGAACATGCCATGGCCTTAGGTCATCATCTCTTCCCAACCTTGGTCTTCAGGCTTCAGAACCTAGACATTATCTCCACTCACAACTAAGTGATGTACGTGATGCAGAAATCAGAACTTCACCTTCCCCATGACCAGAAACCTTGTGGTTGGCATGTTGTCCAACGTTCAGTATATGAGAACCCAGCATGGCCAATGAGGCCTCAGACATGCTTGAGGGCTGTGATGGGCACAAACACACATTAGAACCCTAAGCATGAACCCTGGCCTCAAGTAAAGCCTCTGCGGGGCTGGACCAAGAGCCTGCATATGGGACTTGCCATGCCCCTACTCCCCCAATCCTAGCCAGAGCTTGAGAAGTCTAGTCAACCTTATTCAGAGCTCTTTTCTGGAATCCCTATTTGGTGGGACACATAAGGTAAAAAAAAAAAAAAAAAAAAAAAAAAAAAAACCAAGATAAAGAAAAAAAAAAGTAAGGACTCCTACCATCCAACGAATGACCCCAAACACTTGGAATCTGGCCAAATCCACAGAGAGAAATACTCGTCCATGGTCGATGAGGCCAGCCTGACATTCCACGGCCACCATTGACTCAAAATCCGGAGACAAAAACCTGAAAAAGCGCCACACACTTGCCCTTTGTTCAGAGCCCCCAAAATTCTCAAGGTCTGTAGATCGGGCCTGCCATACCTATGTCCCCAAACCTAAGCCGAGTTTGTGTTTTCAGACTTCTGTCTCCATTGTCCTCACCCACACATTCTAAAGGCTGGGCCCCATGGAGCCACACCTCAGGACTGTGCCTGCCCTCTCCAAGGGAATTCTGCTCATTCATTTGGCACAACCTGACAGATTAGGAGAATCATCCAAAATCTCTGAGGCCATCCCAATAGTGTAGGATGTCCTGGACATACAGGAACCCTCTGGCACAAGCTGAGCCACTACCTCCAATCAGAACCTTAGACAGATATCCATAGAAAAGAATATTGAACAAGACAGGCACCTAGGCCCTAATTGGATCCATTGCTTTTGTTTTCAGGCATCTCTCCTCAGAGGCCTGGATTCCAATACCAGCATAAGGGGGTTTCCAGAGCTACCTATCAGAAAAAATCTCGTCTCCACATGGGAATCTTGCTCTATGGAGCTGTGTCATAACCTCCAGTTAGGAGAAAACTTCAGGTCACTGGAGCCACTGCCCCATTTGAATATCTCCATGGACACAATCCCAAATTATGACCCATCCTCAGGAGAGTCCATTTCAACTAAACCCCCTCGGTTGCTACTCCAGAGCCAGCAGATTGAACCTGCCTTGTCGCTAGGAGACAATTGAAATGCGAGTTGGGCTCCTCAGGCATCCATCCTTAGAACCCTGCTCTTGCGTCGTTCCTTATGGGACATCCTTGAGCCATCCAACAGGTCTCGACTGTCCCACAGGAGTCCTTGTGCATGGACCACCTAACAACTCATATCATGGAAAGCTTCCAAGGTCACATGATGCCCCCAATCTTCATGAAGGCAGATTATGGAAAGAAACTCCAACCTGAGCCAACAGCTGATCTCGCCTTGACTTCAGATGCACGAGATCTTGATTCAGCTCTTCAGAGTGTACCTGCTGTGCCCTCACCCCAAAACCTAAGCGTAGCTAGTGTTCTCCGACTTCCGTCCTCACTCTCCTGGACCACACGCCCTCTATTTTGGGATTTCCGATGACACAGTGCTGCACTCTGCCTGCCCTCTAGAAGAAAAATATTGCCCTATGGGTCTACCCAGAAACCTCAAATGAGGATAAACCTGCACGTCACTCAACTGTACACCAATTATATAGTCTAGCCTGTGCACTAATGCCCTGTCTGACAGAACCTGAGGCCTGAATTCCCAACCGACACCCAGACAGCTTGCAGTACACTGAGAACATCTGAACCGCCATGGCCTTAGGTCGCCATCTCTTTCCAACTTCGGTTTTCAGGCTACAGAATCCTAGACCTTATCTCTACTCACTTCCCATGGGTGAACGTGATGCAGAAATCAGAACTCCTCCTTCCCTCTCGCCAGAATCTTGTGGTTGGCATCTTGTCCAACGTTCAGTGGAGGACCCCTGTAGGGCCTACAGGGGTAGTAGTAGGGCCCCTGAGGGTAGTGTAGGGTCCCTGAGGCCCTGCCTATGCTTAAGAGCTGCGGTGGGCTCAAACACACATTGGGACCCTCAGTTTGAGCCCTGTCCTCAAGTAAAGCCTCTCAGTGGCTGGACCATGAGCCCGCATATGGGGCCTGCCATGCCCCAAGTCACCCAATCTTACCCAGAGGTAGAGACATCTAGTCACCCCTACTCAGGGCTCTGCTCTGGAATCCCTCTTTGGTGGGACATTTGAGGTAAATAAACACAGAAAGGACTCCTCCCACTCACAGAATGACCCCAATCACTTGGGATTGGGCCATCCCAAGTGATTGGGGTCCAGAGAGAAAGACTCGTCCATGGCCCATGAGGCCAGCCCGACATTCCACGGCCACTATTGACACAAAATCCAGAGACATAAGCTTCAGCAAGCGTTCACACTCACCCTTAGGTCATAGCCCAAAAAATTCTCCTCATAGTCTGTAGATTGGGCCTGCCATACCTACGTCCCCAAACCTAAGCCGAGTTTGTGTTTTCAGACTTCTATCCTGACATCCCTGTCCCACACACCCTCCAGACTGAGGCCCCTGGAGCCACACCTCAGGACTGTGCCTGCCCTCTCCAAGGAAATTCTTCCCATTCCATTGGCCACAACCCTACAGATAAGGAGAAACCTCCAAAGTCCCAGAGGCCATTCCAATAGTGTAGGCCACCCAGGACAAAGAGGGGCGATCTCTCACAAGCTGAGCAACGACGTCAACTCACCCGTAGACAGATAACCCAAGAGAAGAAGATTAAACTGGACTGGCCCCTAGAATGTAATTGGTTCCATTGCTTTTTTTTCTAAGCATCTCTCCTCAGAGGCCTGTTTTCCAATACCAGCATATGGGGGATTCCAGAGATACCAATCAGAACAAATCTTGTCTTCACATGGGAAACTTATCCTTTGGAGCTCTGTAAAAGCCTCCAGTTAGGAGAAACCTTCAGGTAGCCGGAGCAACCGCCCTATTCCAAGGTCTCCATGGACACATACCCGCATTATGACCATTCGGCAGGAGAGTACATTCCAACTCAGCCCCGTCGATTACTCCCCCAGAGGCAGAATATCAAACCTGCCTTGTCGCTAGGAGACAACTGGAATGCAAAGCAGACTCTCTAGGCATCCATCCATGGAATCCTGTTCTGGCGCCGTTCCATATGGGATGTCCTGGAGCCTTCCAAAAGGTCTTGACTGTCCCACAGAAGGAATCCTTGCAGATTGGAGCATCTCACAACTCCTATCGTGGGAAAACCTACATGGCCTCATGAGATGCTCCCCTTTATAAAGGGGCCATCATGGACAGAAACTCCAACCTGAGCCAACTTCTGATGCATTGCTTTGGTTTCTAGGTATCTCTCCTCAGAGGCCTGGTTTCCAATATCAGAATATGGGGGTTTCCTAAGGAAACAATCAGAACAGATCTCATCTCCACATGGGAAACTTGCTCTTTGGAGCTGTGTCAATACCTCAGGTTAGGAGGATCCTTCAGGGCGCTGGCACCATGGCCCAATCCCAAGGTCTCCAAGGCCACAAACTTACATTATGAACCATTCTCAGGAGAGTCCATTTCAAATCAGCCCCCTCGGCTGCTCACCCAAGGCAGCAGATCAAACCTTCCTTGTCACTAGGAGACAGTTAGAATGGGAGGCGGGCTTCCCAGGCATCCATCCTTAGAACCCTGCTCTGGAGAACTTCTTTATGGGACGTCTTGAATCCAACCAACCTGTCTTGACTGTCTCGCAGAATGAATCCTTGTGGTTTGAAGCATCACACAATAACACTGTGAGAAAACCTCCATTTCCTCATGATGCCCCACACCTTCATAAATGGGCCATCACGGACAGAAACTCCATCCTAAGCCAAAGTCTGAGCCTCGCCCTGAATACAGAAGCATGAGATCTCGATTCAGCACTTGAGAGTGTGCCTGCTGGGCCCTCACCCTGAAACCTAAGCCTAACTTGTGTTCCCAGACTTCCGTCCTCAGAATCCTGGCCACACCCCTCCAGTTTGGAAATTCTGGAGACACAATGCTGCACACTGCCTGGCCTCCAGAAGAAAAATTTTGCCCTATAGGGCTAACCAGAACAGCCAAATGAGTAACAACCTGCATGCCACTCGACCATACCCCAATTATACAGTCTAGCTTGTGCACTAAAGCCCTGTCTGACACAGCCTGAGGGCAGACCTCCAGTCCAACACCCAGACAGTTGGCCGTACACTGAGCATATCAAACCCACAATGATTTAGGCCATCATCTCTACCCAACCTCAATTTTCACCTTCAGAACCTAGACCTTATCTCCACTCACTGCTCAGGAGTGAACGTGATGCAAGAATCAGAACTTATCCTTCGCTTTGGCAAGAAACCTAGTGGTTGGCATGTTGTCCAATGTTCATTGTAGGAGAAAGCAGCATGGACTATGAGGCAGCACCTATCCCTGAGGGCCACAATTTGCACAAACACACATTGTGACACTCAGCGTGAGCCCTATCCTCATGTAAAGCCTCTTAGTGACTGGAACAACAGCCCACATATGGGGCTTGCCAAGCCCCTAGTCCCCCAATCTCAACCAGAGTTCGAGATGTCTAGTCACCCCTACTCAGGGCTCTACTCGGGAATCCCTCTTTGGTGGGACACCTGAGGTAAAAAAAAAAAAAATACAGAAAGGACTCTTCCCATTCACAGAATGATCCCAACCACTTGGGATCAGGCCAAATCACCAGAGAAAGAATTGTCCATGGCCCTTTAGGACACCCCGACATTCCACGGCCACCATTGACACAAAATCCAGAGACAAAACCCTGAGCAAGCGCCACATACTCGCCCTTTGTTCATAGCCCGGAAAATTCTCACGGTCTGTAGATCGAGCCTTCATACATACATCCCCAAACCTAAGCTGAGTTTGTGTTTTCAGACTTCTGTCCCCACAGTCCTGGCCCACACACCATCCAAGTTGGGGCCCCTGGAGCCACACCTCAGGACTGTGGCTTCCCTCTCCAGGGGAATTCTGCCATTTCCATTGGCCACAACCCTATAGATTAGGAGAATCCTCCAAACTCCCCCAGGCCATCCGAATTGTGTTGGCTGCCCAGGACAAACAGGGATGATCTTTCACAAGTTAGGAAACCAATTCCACTCACACCCAGAGACAGATATCCCCATAGAATAAGATTGAACTGGAAGGGCACTTAGGCCCTAATCAGATCCATTGCTTTTGATTCCAGTCATCTCTCCTCAGAGGCCTGGTTTCCAATACCAGCATATGGGAGATTCCTTAGGCACTCATCAAAACAATTCTCTTCTCTACATAGGAAACATACTCTTTAGAGATCCATCAAAACCTCCGGTTATGAACATCCCTCAAGGCCCCGGATCAAGCACCCCATTCCAAGGTCTACATGGACACAAATGCACATTATGACCAATCCTCAACTCACCCATTTCAACACACCCGCCTCGGTTGCTCCCCTAGATCCAGCAGATCGAACTTGCCTTGGCTCTATGAGACACCTGGAATGGGAGGCAGGCTGCCCACGCATCCATCCTTAGAACCCTGCTCTGGATAACTTTCTTATGGGATGTCCTGGAGCCATCCAACAGGTCTCGACGGTCCCACAGAAGAAATCATTGTGGTTTGGAGCATCTCACAATTCCCATAGTGGGAAAACCTCCATGTCCTCGTGACACCCTCCCCTTCATGAAGGGGCCGTCATGGACAGAAACTCCGACGTAAGCCAACGTCTGATCCTAGCTCTGTCTTCAGGTATACGGAATCTCGAATCATCTCTGCAGAGGGTGCCTGCCGTCCCCTCACCCCGAAATCTAAGTCTGGCTTGTGTTCTCAGAATTTTTTCCTCACACTCCTGGCCCACAAGCCTTCCAGTTTGGGAATGCTGGAACCACTATGTGGCACTGTGTCTTCCCTCCAGAAGAAAAACGTTGCCCTCTGGGGCTACCCAGTAACCACAAATGAGTACCATCCTGCACGAAACTCGACTGCACCCCAATGATACAGTCTAGCCTGGGCACTTATTCCCTGTCTGCCACAGCCTGAGCCTGCACCTCCCAACCCACACTCAACAGCTGGCCGAACACTGAGCACATCAGACACACCATGGCCTTAGGGCTTCATCTCTTCCCAACCTCAGTTTTCAGGCTTCAGAACCTAGACCTTAAATCCAATCACAGTCCAGGAGTGAAAGTGTTGAAGAAATTAGAACTCCATCTTCCCCATGGCCAGAAAACTTGTGGTTCCCATACTGTGCAACTTTCAGTGTAGGAGGCACCAGCATGGTACTTTAGGCCACGCCCTGACTTGAAAGGATCCTTGGGCACAAAACCACATTGTGAAACTCAGTGTGAGACCTATCCTCAAGGAAGGCCTCTCAGTGTCTGGACCAAGAGCCCACATATGGGGCTTGCCATGTTCTTAGGTCCCAATGTTAACCAGAGGTCTGGTTGTCCAGTTGCCCCCACTCACGACTCTACTCTGGAATCCCTCTTTTGGTGGTCCACCTGAGGTAAAAAAAAAAAAACAAAAAAAAAAAAACAAAAAAAAAGTAAACAAAAAAAACAGAAAGGCCTCCTCCATTCCCACAGAATGACCCCAAACTTTTAGGATCGGGTCAAATCCCCAAAAGGGAGCCTCATCGATGGCCCATGAGGACACCCCGACATTCCATGGCAATCGGTGACACATTTCCAGAAAAAAAAAAAAAAGCATGAGCAAGCAACTCACATTCGCCCTTTGTTCATATCCCGAAGAGGTCTCCTCATGGTCTATAGATCGGGCCGGCCATACCTACATCCCCCAACCTAAGTGGAGTTTGTGTTTTCATACTTTTGTCCAAATAGCCCTGGACCACACACGCTCCACACTTGGGTCCCTGGAGCCACACCTCAGGACTGTGCTTCCCTTTCAAGGGAATTCTTCCCATTCCATTGGCCACAACCTTGCAAATGAGGAAAAACCTCCAAAGTCACCGAGGCCATCCCAATAGTGTAGGCCGCCCAGGACAAACAGGGGTGATCTCAAACCAGCTGAGCAACTACCTCCACTCAGACAACAGATGTCCCAAGAGAAGAATATTGAACCGGACAGGCCCCTAGGCCCTAATCAGATCCATTGCTTTGGTTTCCAGGCATCTGTCCTCAGAGGCCTCGTTTCCAATACCAACATATGGTGGTTTCCTGAGGCACCAATAAGAACAAATCTCGTCTCCCCATGGAAACTTGCTCATTGGAGCTTTGTCATAACCTCTGGTTAGGAGAATCCTTCAGGGCCCTGGTGCCACTGCCCAATACCAAGGTCTCCATGGACTCAAACCAACATTAAGACCATCCTCAGGAAAGTCCATTTCAACTCAGCCCCCTCTGTTGCTACCCCAAGCCAGCAGATCAAACGTTTCTTGTTGCTAGGAGACAATTGGAATGTGAGGCTGGCTGCCCAGGCATCCATACTTAGAACCATGTTCTGGAAAAATACCTTATAAGACGTCCTGGAGCCATCCAACAAATCTTAATTGTACCACAGAAGGAATCCTTGCGGTTTGGAGTATCTCACAACTCAAATAGTGGGAAAACCCCCATGGCCTCATAATGCCCCCCATTCCTGAAGGGGCCAACATGGACAGAAACTCAAACCTGAGCCAAAGTCTGAAACTCGACCTGACTTCAGACGCATGAGATCTCAATTCAGCTCTGCAGAGTGTGCCTGCCATATCCTTGCCCCGAAACCTAAGCCTAGCTTGTGTTCTCAGACTTCCGTCCTCACTCTCCTGGCCCACAAGCCCTCCAGTTTGGGAATTCCGAAGCCACAATGCAGCACTCTGCCTGCCCTCCAGAAGAAAAACTTTGCCCTATGCTACTAATAAGAAACCCCAATTGATTTTCTAATGCATGCCACTCGATTGTAAAGCAATTATACAGCCCACCCTGTATACTAATGCCCTGTCTGGCACAGCCTGAGACAAGACATCCCAAAAGACACCCAGACAGCTGGCCCCAACCTGGACACATAGGACCCGCTATGGCTGTAGGTCGTCATCTCTTCCCAACCTCGGTTTTCAGGCTTCAGAACCTAGACCTTATCTCCAATCACTGCCCAGGGGTGAACGTGATGCAGAAATTAGAATTCCACCTTCCCCATGGCCAGAAACCTTGTGGTTGGCATGTTGTCCAACGTTCAATGTGGGAAAACCTGCATTGTCCGAAAGGCCACGCCAGTGCTTGAGGGCCGCCTAGGGCACAGACATGCATTGTGACCTGCAGCGTGAGTCCCATATTAAAGTAACGCCTCTCAGTGGCTGGACCAAGATCCTGCATATGGGGCTTGTCATATCCATAGGCCCCCAGGCTTAACCAGAGGGCGAGTATTCCAGTTGTCAGTACCCACTGCTATGCTCTAGAATCCCTCTAATGGGGGACACATGAAGCAGAAAACAGGACACTTCCCTTCCCACAGAATGACCCCAAACTCTTGGGGGCTGGACAAACTACCAGAGAGGGAGACTTCTACGACCCATGAGGCAACTCCTACATTAAACGGCCATTGTGGACAAAACATCCAGAGACAAAAGCCTGAGCGACTGCCTCCCTCTCACCCTTCTTTCATATCCAGAGGAGCTCCCCTCATGGACTGTAGATCAGGCCTGCCGTAACCTCGGCCCCAAACCTGAGCTGAGTTAGGGTTTTTGGATGTCTGTCTGCACAGCCATGGCCCACACAGCCTCCATTCTGGGGTCTCTGGAGCCACACCACAGAACTGTGCCTGCTCTCTCCTAAGAAACTGCCCATTCCATTGGCCACAACTCTACAAAATAGTAGAAAGCTCAAGGTCCCCAAGGACATCCCACTACCGCAAGCCGCACTGGACAAATAGGGGCATTATGACACAAGCTGAGCAACTACTACCTCCATGCAGACACACAGACAGATATCCGCAGAGACAGAAGATTGAACCAGACAGGCCCCTAGGCCCTATTATGAACTCTTGCTTTGGTGTCCAGGTATCACTCCTCAGAGGCCTGGGTTCGAAGACCAGCATACGGGGCTTTCCTGAGGCACCAGACAGAAGACCTCTCATCTCCACATGGGAAGCTTCCTTGTTGGAGTTGTGTCAAGCCCTTCGGGTTGGAGAATCCTGCAGAGTCCCTTAGCTACTGCCACATTCCAAGGTCTCCATGGCCACCAACCCACATTATGACTCATCCTCAGGAGAGTCCATTTAAACTCAGGCTTCTGGGTAGCTCACCCAAGAGCCCGCAGATTGAGCGTGCCTTGTCTCCACCAGGCAATGGGAAGGTGAGTTGGCGTTTCTCGACATCCATGCTTAGGGCCCTGCTCTCGAGTCTTTCTGTATGGGGCATCCTGGAACCATCCAATAGTACTCGACTGTCCTGAAGAAGGAAACTTTGAAGTATGGAGCAGCTCACAACTCCCAGCGTAGGGAAACCTCCCTGGACTCATGACGCCCCCACCCCCTTCAGGAAGGGGCCGTCATGGACACAAACTCCAGCTTGAGGCAACATCTGAAAATCGCCCGGACCTCACGTGCAGGAGATCTCGATTCAGCCTCTGCAGAGTGGGCCTGCCATGCTCTTGGCCCCAAAACTCGTGCTAGCTTGTGTTTTCAGACTTCCTTCCTCACAATCCTGGCCACACCCCTCCAGTTTGGCAATTCTGGAGACACAATGCAGCACTCTGCCTGCCCTCCAGAAGAAAAATGTTGCCCTATAGGGCTAACCAGAAACGCCAAATGAGTAACAACCTGCATGCCACTCGACCATACCCCAATTATACAGTCTAGCCTGTGCACTAAAGCCCTGTCTGACACAGCCTGAGGGCAGACCCAGTCCAACACCCAGACAGCTGGCCATACACCGAGCATATCACACCCACAATGGCTTTAGGCCATCATCTCTACCCAACCTCAGTTTTCACCTTCAGAACCTAGACCTTATCTCCACTCACTGCTCAGGAGTGAACGTGATGCAAGAATCAGAACTTCTCCTTCGCCTTGGCAAGAAACTTATTGGTTGGCATGTTGTCCAATGTTCATTGTAGGAGAAAGCAGCATGGACTATGAGGCCCCACCTATCCCTGAGGGCCACAATGTGCACAAACACACATTGTGACCCTCAGCGTGAGCCCTATGCTCATGTAAAGCCTCTTAGTGACTGGAACAACAGCCCCCATATGGGGCTTGCCAAGCCCCTAGTCCCCCAATCTCAACCAGAGTTTGAGATGTCTAGTCACCCCTACTCAGGGCTCTACTCGGGAATCCCTCTTTGGTGGGACACCTGAGGTAAAAAAAAAAAAATACAGAAAGGACTCTTCCCATCCACAGAATGATCCCAACCACTTGGGAACAGGCCAAATCACCAGAGAAAGAATTGTCCATGGCCCTTGAGGACACCCCGACATTCCACGGCCACCATTGACACAAAATCCAGAGACAAAACCCTGAGCAAGCGCCACATACTCGCCCTTTGTTCATAGCCCGGAAAATTCTCACGGTCTGTAGATCGAGCCTTTATACATACATCCCCAAACCTAAGCTGAGTTTGTGTTTTCAGACTTCTGTCCCCACAGGCCTGGACTACACACTCTCCACACTTGGGTCCCTGGAGCCACACCTCAGGACTGTGCTTCCCTTTCAAGGGAATTATTCCCATTCCATTGGCCACAACCTTGCAAATTTGGAAAAACCTCCAAAGTCACTGAGGCCATCCCAATAGTGTAGGCTGCCTAGGACAAACAGGGGTGATCTCAAACCAGCTGAGCAACTACCTCCACTCAGACAACAGATGTCCCAAGAGAAGAATATTGAACCGGACAGGCCCCTAGGCCCTAATCAGATCCATTGCTTTGGTTTCCAGGCATCTGTCCTCAGAGGCCTCGTTTCCAATACCAGCATATGGTGGTTTCCTGAGGCACCAATAAGAACAAATCTCGTCTCCCCATGGAAAACTTGCTCATTGGAGCTTTGTCATAACCTCTGGTTAGGAGAATCCTTCAGGGCCCTTGTGCCACTGCCCCATACCAAGGTCTCCATGGACTCAAACCAACATTAAGACCATCCTCAGGAAAGTCCATTTCAACTCAGCCCCCTCTGTTGCTACCCCAAGCCAGCAGATCAAACGTTTCTTGTTGCTAGGAGACAATTGGAATGTGAGGCTGGCTGCCCAGGCATCCATACTTAGAACCCTGTTCTGGAAAAATACCTTATAAGACGTCCTGGAGCCATCCAACAAATCTTAATTGTCCCACAGAAGGAATTCCTTGCGGTTTGGAGCATCTCACAACTCCAATAGTGGGAAAACCCCCATGGCCTCATAATGCCCCCCCTTCCTGAAGGGGCCAACATGGACAGAAACTCATACCTGAGCCAAAGTCTGAACCTCGACCTGACTTCAGACGCATGAGATCTCAATTCAGCTCTGCAGAGTTTGCCTGCCATGTCCTTGCCCTGAAACCTAAGCCTAGCTTGTGTTCTCAGACTTCCGTCCTCACTCTCCTGGCCCACAAGCCCTCCAGTTTGGGAATTCCGAAGCCACAATGCAGCACTCTGCCTGCCCTCCAGAAGAAAAACTTTGCCCTATGCTTCTAATAAGAAACCCCAAATGATTTTCTAATGCATGCCACTCGATTGTAAAGCAATTATACAGCCCACCCTGTATTCTAATGCCCTGTCTGGCACAGCCTGAGACAAGACATCCCAAACGACACCCAGACAGCTGGCCCCAACCTGGACACATAGGACCCGCTATGGCTGTAGGTCGTCATCTCTTCCCAACCTCGGTTTTCAGGCTTCAGAACCTAGACCTTATCTCCAATCACTGCCCAGGGTGAACGTGATGCAGAAATTAGAATTCCTCCTTCCCCATGGCCAGAAACCTTGTGGTTGGCATGTTGTCCAACGTTCAATGTGGGAAAACCTGCATTGTCCGAAAGGCCACGCCAGTGCTTGAGGGCCGCCTAGGGCACAGACATGCATTGTGACCTGCAGCGTGAGTCCCGTATTAAAGTAACGCCTCTCAGTGGCTGGACCAAGATCCTGCATATGGGGCTTGTCATATCCATAGGCCCCCAGGCTTAACCAGAGGGCGAGTATTCCAGTTGTCAGTACCCACTGCTATGCTCTTGAATCCCTCTACTGGGGGGACACATGAAGCAGAAAACAGGACACTTCCCTTCCCACAGAATGACCCCAAACTCTTGGGGGCTGGACAAACTACCAGAGAGGGAGACTTCTACGACCCATGAGGCAACTCCTACATTAAACGGCCATTGTGGACAAAACATCCAGGGACAAAAGCCTGAGCGACTACCTCCCTCTCACCCTTCTTTCATATCCAGAGGAGCTCCCCTCATGGACTGTAGATCAGGCCTGCCGTAACCTCGGCCCCAAACCTGAGCTGAGTTAGGGTTTTTGGATGTCTGTCTGCACAGCCATGGCCCACACAGCCTCCAGGCTGGCGTCTCTGGAGCCACACCACAGAACTGTGCCTGCTCTCTCCTAAGAAACTGCCCATTCCATTGGCCACTCTACAAAATAGTAGAAACCTCAAGGTCCCCAAGGAAATCCCACTACCGCAAGCCGTACTGGACAAATAGGGGCATTATGACACAAGCTGAGCAACTACTACCTCCATGAAGACACACAGACAGATATCCACAGAGACAGAAGATTGAACCAGACAGGCCCCTAGGCCCTATTATGAACTCTTGCTTTGGTGTCCAGGTATCACTCCTCAGAGGCCTGGGTTCGAAGACCAGCATACGGGGCTTTCCTGAGGCACCAGACAGAAGACCTCTCATCTCCACATGGGAAGCTTCCTTGTTGGAGTTGTGTCAAGCCCTTCGGGTTGGAGAATCCTGCAGAGTCCCTTAGCTACTGCCACATTCCAAGGTCTCCATGGCCACCAACCCACATTATGACTCATCCTCAGGAGAGTCCATTTAAACTCAGGCTTCTGGGTAGCTCACCCAAGAGCCCGCAGATTGAGCGTGCCTTGTCTCCACCAGGCAATGGGATGGTGAGTTGGCGTTTCTCGACATCCATGCTTAGGGCCCTGCTCTCGAGTCTTTCTGTATGGGGCATCCTGGAACCATCCAATAGTACTCGACTGTCCTGAAGAAGGAAACTTTGAAGTATGGAGCAGCTCACAACCCCCAGCGTAGGGAAACCTCCCTGGACTCATGACGCCCCCACCCCCTTCAGGAAGGGGCCGTCATGGACACAAACTCCAGCTTGAGGCAACATCTGAAAATCGCCCGGACCTCACGTGCAGGAGATCTCGATTCAGCCTCTGCAGAGTGGGCCTGCCATGCTCTTGGCCCCAAAACTCGTGCTAGCTTGTGTTTTCAGACTTCCTTCCTCACAATCCTGGCCACACCCCTCCAGTTTGGCAATTCTGGAGACACAATGCAGCACTCTGCCTGCCCTCCAGAAGAAAAATGTTGCCCTATAGGGCTAACCAGAAACGCCAAATGAGTAACAACCTGCATGCCACTCGACCATACCCCAATTATACAGTCTAGCCTGTGCACTAAAGCCCTGTCTGACACAGCCTGAGGGCAGACCCAGTCCAACACCCAGACAGCTGGCCATACACCGAGCATATCACACCCACAATGGCTTTAGGCCATCATCTCTACCCAACCTCAGTTTTCACCTTCAGAACCTAGACCTTATCTCCACTCACTGCTCAGGAGTGAACGTGATGCAAGAATCAGAACTTCTCCTTCGCCTTGGCAAGAAACTTATTGGTTGGCATGTTGTCCAATGTTCATTGTAGGAGAAAGCAGCATGGACTATGAGGCCCCACCTATCCCTGAGGGCCACAATGTGCACAAACACACATTGTGACCCTCAGCGTGAGCCCTATGCTCATGTAAAGCCTCTTAGTGACTGGAACAACAGCCCCCATATGGGGCTTGCCAAGCCCCTAGTCCCCCAATCTCAACCAGAGTTCGAGATGTCTAGTCACCCCTACTCAGGGCTCTACTCGGGAATCCCTCTTTGGTGGGACACCTGAGGTAAAAAAAAAAAAAATACAGAAAGGACTCTTCCCATCCACAGAATGATCCCAACCACTTGGGAACAGGCCAAATCACCAGAGAAAGAATTGTCCATGGCCCTTGAGGACACCCCGACATTCCACGGCCACCATTGACACAAAATCCAGAGACAAAACCCTGAGCAAGCGCCACATACTCGCCCTTTGTTCATAGCCCGGAAAATTCTCACGGTCTGTAGATCGAGCCTTTATACATACATCCCCAAACCTAAGCTGAGTTTGTGTTTTCAGACTTCTGTCCCCACAGGCCTGGACTACACACTCTCCACACTTGGGTCCCTGGAGCCACACCTCAGGACTGTGCTTCCCTTTCAAGGGAATTATTCCCATTCCATTGGCCACAACCTTGCAAATTTGGAAAAACCTCCAAAGTCACTGAGGCCATCCCAATAGTGTAGGCTGCCTAGGACAAACAGGGGTGATCTCAAACCAGCTGAGCAACTACCTCCACTCAGACAACAGATGTCCCAAGAGAAGAATATTGAACCGGACAGGCCCCTAGGCCCTAATCAGATCCATTGCTTTGGTTTCCAGGCATCTGTCCTCAGAGGCCTCGTTTCCAATACCAGCATATGGTGGTTTCCTGAGGCACCAATAAGAACAAATCTCGTCTCCCCATGGAAAACTTGCTCATTGGAGCTTTGTCATAACCTCTGGTTAGGAGAATCCTTCAGGGCCCTGGTGCCACTGCCCCATACCAAGGTCTCCATGGACTCAAACCAACATTAAGACCATCCTCAGGAAAGTCCATTTCAACTCAGCCCCCTCTGTTGCTACCCCAAGCCAGCAGATCAAACGTTTCTTGTTGCTAGGAGACAATTGGAATGTGAGGCTGGCTGCCCAGGCATCCATACTTAGAACCCTGTTCTGGAAAAATACCTTATAAGACGTCCTGGAGCCATCCAACAAATCTTAATTGTCCCACAGAAGGAATTCCTTGCGGTTTGGAGCATCTCACAACTCCAATAGTGGGAAAACCCCCATGGCCTCATAATGCCCCCCCTTCCTGAAGGGGCCAACATGGACAGAAACTCATACCTGAGCCAAAGTCTGAACCTCGACCTGACTTCAGACGCATGAGATCTCAATTCAGCTCTGCAGAGTTTGCCTGCCATGTCCTTGCCCCGAAACCTAAGCCTAGCTTGTGTTCTCAGACTTCCGTCCTCACTCTCCTGGCCCACAAGCCCTCCAGTTTGGGAATTCCGAAGCCACAATGCAGCACTCTGCCTGCCCTCCAGAAGAAAAACTTTGCCCTATGCTTCTAATAAGAAACCCCAAATGATTTTCTAATGCATGCCACTCGATTGTAAAGCAATTATACAGCCCACCCTGTATTCTAATGCCCTGTCTGGCACAGCCTGAGACAAGACATCCCAAACGACACCCAGACAGCTGGCCCCAACCTGGACACATAGGACCCGCTATGGCTGTAGGTCGTCATCTCTTCCCAACCTCGGTTTTCAGGCTTCAGAACCTAGACCTTATCTCCAATCACTGCCCAGGGTGAACGTGATGCAGAAATTAGAATTCCTCCTTCCCCATGGCCAGAAACCTTGTGGTTGGCATGTTGTCCAACGTTCAATGTGGGAAAACCTGCATTGTCCGAAAGGCCACGCCAGTGCTTGAGGGCCGCCTAGGGCACAGACATGCATTGTGACCTGCAGCGTGAGTCCCGTATTAAAGTAACGCCTCTCAGTGGCTGGACCAAGATCCTGCATATGGGGCTTGTCATATCCATAGGCCCCCAGGCTTAACCAGAGGGCGAGTATTCCAGTTGTCAGTACCCACTGCTATGCTCTTGAATCCCTCTACTGGGGGGACACATGAAGCAGAAAACAGGACACTTCCCTTCCCACAGAATGACCCCAAACTCTTGGGGGCTGGACAAACTACCAGAGAGGGAGACTTCTACGACCCATGAGGCAACTCCTACATTAAACGGCCATTGTGGACAAAACATCCAGGGACAAAAGCCTGAGCGACTACCTCCCTCTCACCCTTCTTTCATATCCAGAGGAGCTCCCCTCATGGACTGTAGATCAGGCCTGCCGTAACCTCGGCCCCAAACCTGAGCTGAGTTAGGGTTTTTGGATGTCTGTCTGCACAGCCATGGCCCACACAGCCTCCAGGCTGGCGTCTCTGGAGCCACACCACAGAACTGTGCCTGCTCTCTCCTAAGAAACTGCCCATTCCATTGGCCACTCTACAAAATAGTAGAAACCTCAAGGTCCCCAAGGAAATCCCACTACCACAAGCCGTACTGGACAAATAGGGGCATTATGACACAAGCTGAGCAACTACTACCTCCATGAAGACACACAGACAGATATCCACAGAGACAGAAGATTGAACCAGACAGGCCCCTAGGCCCTATTATGAACTCTTGCTTTGGTGTCCAGGTATCACTCCTCAGAGGCCTGGGTTCGAAGACCAGCATACGGGGCTTTCCTGAGGCACCAGACAGAAGACCTCTCATCTCCACATGGGAAGCTTCCTTGTTGGAGTTGTGTCAAGCCCTTCGGGTTGGAGAATCCTGCAGAGTCCCTTAGCTACTGCCACATTCCAAGGTCTCCATGGCCACCAACCCACATTATGACTCATCCTCAGGAGAGTCCATTTAAACTCAGGCTTCTGGGTAGCTCACCCAAGAGCCCGCAGATTGAGCGTGCCTTGTCTCCACCAGGCAATGGGAAGGTGAGTTGGCGTTTCTCGACATCCATGCTTAGGGCCCTGCTCTCGAGTCTTTCTGTATGGGGCATCCTGGAACCATCCAATAGTACTCGACTGTCCTGAAGAAGGAAACTTTGAAGTATGGAGCAGCTCACAACTCCCAGCGTAGGGAAACCTCCCTGGACTCATGACGCCCCCACCCCCTTCAGGAAGGGGCCGTCATGGACACAAACTCCAGCTTGAGGCAACATCTGAAAATCGCCCGGACCTCACGTGCAGGAGATCTCGATTCAGCCTCTGCAGAGTGGGCCTGCCATGCTCTTGGCCCCAAAACTCGTGCTAGCTTGTGTTTTCAGACTTCCTTCCTCACAATCCTGGCCACACCCCTCCAGTTTGGCAATTCTGGAGACACAATGCAGCACTCTGCCTGCCCTCCAGAAGAAAAATGTTGCCCTATAGGGCTAACCAGAAACGCCAAATGAGTAACAACCTGCATGCCACTCGACCATACCCCAATTATACAGTCTAGCCTGTGCACTAAAGCCCTGTCTGACACAGCCTGAGGGCAGACCCAGTCCAACACCCAGACAGCTGGCCATACACCGAGCATATCACACCCACAATGGCTTTAGGCCATCATCTCTACCCAACCTCAGTTTTCACCTTCAGAACCTAGACCTTATCTCCACTCACTGCTCAGGAGTGAACGTGATGCAAGAATCAGAACTTCTCCTTCGCCTTGGCAAGAAACTTATTGGTTGGCATGTTGTCCAATGTTCATTGTAGGAGAAAGCAGCATGGACTATGAGGCCCCACCTATCCCTGAGGGCCACAATGTGCACAAACACACATTGTGACCCTCAGCGTGAGCCCTATGCTCATGTAAAGCCTCTTAGTGACTGGAACAACAGCCCCCATATGGGGCTTGCCAAGCCCCTAGTCCCCCAATCTCAACCAGAGTTCGAGATGTCTAGTCACCCCTACTCAGGGCTCTACTCGGGAATCCCTCTTTGGTGGGACACCTGAGGTAAAAAAAAAAAAATACAGAAAGGACTCTTCCCATCCACAGAATGATCCCAACCACTTGGGAACAGGCCAAATCACCAGAGAAAGAATTGTCCATGGCCCTTGAGGACACCCCGACATTCCACGGCCACCATTGACACAAAATCCAGAGACAAAACCCTGAGCAAGCGCCACATACTCGCCCTTTGTTCATAGCCCGGAAAATTCTCACGGTCTGTAGATCGAGCCTTTATACATACATCCCCAAACCTAAGCTGAGTTTGTGTTTTCAGACTTCTGTCCCCACAGGCCTGGACTACACACTCTCCACACTTGGGTCCCTGGAGCCACACCTCAGGACTGTGCTTCCCTTTCAAGGGAATTATTCCCATTCCATTGGCCACAACCTTGCAAATTTGGAAAAACCTCCAAAGTCACTGAGGCCATCCCAATAGTGTAGGCTGCCTAGGACAAACAGGGGTGATCTCAAACCAGCTGAGCAACTACCTCCACTCAGACAACAGATGTCCCAAGAGAAGAATATTGAACCGGACAGGCCCCTAGGCCCTAATCAGATCCATTGCTTTGGTTTCCAGGCATCTGTCCTCAGAGGCCTCGTTTCCAATACCAGCATATGGTGGTTTCCTGAGGCACCAATAAGAACAAATCTCGTCTCCCCATGGAAAACTTGCTCATTGGAGCTTTGTCATAACCTCTGGTTAGGAGAATCCTTCAGGGCCCTGGTGCCACTGCCCCATACCAAGGTCTCCATGGACTCAAACCAACATTAAGACCATCCTCAGGAAAGTCCATTTCAACTCAGCCCCCTCTGTTGCTACCCCAAGCCAGCAGATCAAACGTTTCTTGTTGCTAGGAGACAATTGGAATGTGAGGCTGGCTGCCCAGGCATCCATACTTAGAACCCTGTTCTGGAAAAATACCTTATAAGACGTCCTGGAGCCATCCAACAAATCTTAATTGTCCCACAGAAGGAATTCCTTGCGGTTTGGAGCATCTCACAACTCCAATAGTGGGAAAACCCCCATGGCCTCATAATGCCCCCCCTTCCTGAAGGGGCCAACATGGACAGAAACTCATACCTGAGCCAAAGTCTGAACCTCGACCTGACTTCAGACGCATGAGATCTCAATTCAGCTCTGCAGAGTTTGCCTGCCATGTCCTTGCCCCGAAACCTAAGCCTAGCTTGTGTTCTCAGACTTCCGTCCTCACTCTCCTGGCCCACAAGCCCTCCAGTTTGGGAATTCCGAAGCCACAATGCAGCACTCTGCCTGCCCTCCAGAAGAAAAACTTTGCCCTATGCTTCTAATAAGAAACCCCAAATGATTTTCTAATGCATGCCACTCGATTGTAAAGCAATTATACAGCCCACCCTGTATTCTAATGCCCTGTCTGGCACAGCCTGAGACAAGACATCCCAAACGACACCCAGACAGCTGGCCCCAACTTGGACACATAGGACCCGCTATGGCTGTAGGTCGTCATCTCTTCCCAACCTCGGTTTTCAGGCTTCAGAACCTAGACCTTATCTCCAATCACTGCCCAGGGTGAACGTGATGCAGAAATTAGAATTCCTCCTTCCCCATGGCCAGAAACCTTGTGGTTGGCATGTTGTCCAACGTTCAATGTGGGAAAACCTGCATTGTCCGAAAGGCCACGCCAGTGCTTGAGGGCCGCCTAGGGCACAGACATGCATTGTGACCTGCAGCGTGAGTCCCGTATTAAAGTAACGCCTCTCAGTGGCTGGACCAAGATCCTGCATATGGGGCTTGTCATATCCATAGGCCCCCAGGCTTAACCAGAGGGCGAGTATTCCAGTTGTCAGTACCCACTGCTATGCTCTTGAATCCCTCTACTGGGGGGACACATGAAGCAGAAAACAGGACACTTCCCTTCCCACAGAATGACCCCAAACTCTTGGGGGCTGGACAAACTACCAGAGAGGGAGACTTCTACGACCCATGAGGCAACTCCTACATTAAACGGCCATTGTGGACAAAACATCCAGGGACAAAAGCCTGAGCGACTACCTCCCTCTCACCCTTCTTTCATATCCAGAGGAGCTCCCCTCATGGACTGTAGATCAGGCCTGCCGTAACCTCGGCCCCAAACCTGAGCTGAGTTAGGGTTTTTGGATGTCTGTCTGCACAGCCATGGCCCACACAGCCTCCAGGCTGGCGTCTCTGGAGCCACACCACAGAACTGTGCCTGCTCTCTCCTAAGAAACTGCCCATTCCATTGGCCACAACTCTACAAAATAGTAGAAACCTCAAGGTCCCCAAGGAAATCCCACTACCGCAAGCCGTACTGGACAAATAGGGGCATTATGACACAAGCTGAGCAACTACTACCTCCATGCAGACACACAGACAGATATCCACAGATACAGAAGATTGAACCAGACAGGCCCCTAGGCCCTATTATGAACTCTTGCTTTGGTGTCCAGGTATCACTCCTCAGATGCCTGGGTTCGAAGACCAGCATACGGGGCTTTCCTGAGGCACCAGACAGAAGACCTCTCATCTCCACATGGGAAGCTTCCTTGTTGGAGTTGTGTCAAGCCCTTCGGGTTGGAGAATCCTGCAGAGTCCCTTAGCTACTGCCACATTCCAAGGTCTCCATGGCCACCAACCCACATTATGACTCATCCTCAGGAGAGTCCATTTAAACTCAGGCTTCTGGGTAGCTCACCCAAGAGCCCGCAGATTGAGCGTGCCTTGTCTCCACCAGGCAATGGGAAGGTGAGTTGGCGTTTCTCGACATCCATGCTTAGGGCCCTGCTCTCGAGTCTTTCTGTATGGGGCATCCTGGAACCATCCAATAGTACTCGACTGTCCTGAAGAAGGAAACTTTGAAGTATGGAGCAGCTCACAACTCCCAGCGTAGGGAAACCTCCCTGGACTCATGACGCCCCCACCCCCTTCAGGAAGGGGCCGTCATGGACACAAACTCCAGCTTGAGGCAACATCTGAAAATCGCCCGGACCTCACGTGCAGGAGATCTCGATTCAGCCTCTGCAGAGTGGGCCTGCCATGCTCTTGGCCCCAAAACTCGTGCTAGCTTGTGTTTTCAGACTTCCTTCCTCACAATCCTGGCCACACCCCTCCAGTTTGGCAATTCTGGAGACACAATGCAGCACTCTGCCTGCCCTCCAGAAGAAAAATGTTGCCCTATAGGGCTAACCAGAAACGCCAAATGAGTAACAACCTGCATGCCACTCGACCATACCCCAATTATACAGTCTAGCCTGTGCACTAAAGCCCTGTCTGACACAGCCTGAGGGCAGACCCAGTCCAACACCCAGACAGCTGGCCATACACCGAGCATATCACACCCACAATGGCTTTAGGCCATCATCTCTACCCAACCTCAGTTTTCACCTTCAGAACCTAGACCTTATCTCCACTCACTGCTCAGGAGTGAACGTGATGCAAGAATCAGAACTTCTCCTTCGCCTTGGCAAGAAACTTATTGGTTGGCATGTTGTCCAATGTTCATTGTAGGAGAAAGCAGCATGGACTATGAGGCCCCACCTATCCCTGAGGGCGACAATGTGCACAAACACACATTGTGACCCTCAGCGTGAGCCCTATGCTCATGTAAAGCCTCTTAGTGACTGGAACAACAGCCCCCATATGGGGCTTGCCAAGCCCCTAGTCCCCCAATCTCAACCAGAGTTCGAGATGTCTAGTCACCCCTACTCAGGGCTCTACTCGGGAATCCCTCTTTGGTGGGACACCTGAGGTAAAAAAAAAAAAAATACAGAAAGGACTCTTCCCATCCACAGAATGATCCCAACCACTTGGGAACAGGCCAAATCACCAGAGAAAGAATTGTCCATGGCCCTTGAGGACACCCCGACATTCCACGGCCACCATTGACACAAAATCCAGAGACAAAACCCTGAGCAAGCGCCACATACTCGCCCTTTGTTCATAGCCCGGAAAATTCTCACGGTCTGTAGATCGAGCCTTTATACATACATCCCCAAACCTAAGCTGAGTTTGTGTTTTCAGACTTCTGTCCCCACAGGCCTGGACTACACACTCTCCACACTTGGGTCCCTGGAGCCACACCTCAGGACTGTGCTTCCCTTTCAAGGGAATTATTCCCATTCCATTGGCCACAACCTTGCAAATTTGGAAAAACCTCCAAAGTCACTGAGGCCATCCCAATAGTGTAGGCTGCCTAGGACAAACAGGGGTGATCTCAAACCAGCTGAGCAACTACCTCCACTCAGACAACAGATGTCCCAAGAGAAGAATATTGAACCGGACAGGCCCCTAGGCCCTAATCAGATCCATTGCTTTGGTTTCCAGGCATCTGTCCTCAGAGGCCTCGTTTCCAATACCAGCATATGGTGGTTTCCTGAGGCACCAATAAGAACAAATCTCGTCTCCCCATGGAAAACTTGCTCATTGGAGCTTTGTCATAACCTCTGGTTAGGAGAATCCTTCAGGGCCCTGGTGCCACTGCCCCATACCAAGGTCTCCATGGACTCAAACCAACATTAAGACCATCCTCAGGAAAGTCCATTTCAACTCAGCCCCCTCTGTTGCTACCCCAAGCCAGCAGATCAAACGTTTCTTGTTGCTAGGAGACAATTGGAATGTGAGGCTGGCTGCCCAGGCATCCATACTTAGAACCCTGTTCTGGAAAAATACCTTATAAGACGTCCTGGAGCCATCCAACAAATCTTAATTGTCCCACAGAAGGAATTCCTTGCGGTTTGGAGCATCTCACAACTCCAATAGTGGGAAAACCCCCATGGCCTCATAATGCCCCCCCTTCCTGAAGGGGCCAACATGGACAGAAACTCATACCTGAGCCAAAGTCTGAACCTCGACCTGACTTCAGACGCATGAGATCTCAATTCAGCTCTGCAGAGTTTGCCTGCCATGTCCTTGCCCCGAAACCTAAGCCTAGCTTGTGTTCTCAGACTTCCGTCCTCACTCTCCTGGCCCACAAGCCCTCCAGTTTGGGAATTCCGAAGCCACAATGCAGCACTCTGCCTGCCCTCCAGAAGAAAAACTTTGCCCTATGCTTCTAATAAGAAACCCCAAATGATTTTCTAATGCATGCCACTCGATTGTAAAGCAATTATACAGCCCACCCTGTATTCTAATGCCCTGTCTGGCACAGCCTGAGACAAGACATCCCAAACGACACCCAGACAGCTGGCCCCAACCTGGACACATAGGACCCGCTATGGCTGTAGGTCGTCATCTCTTCCCAACCTCGGTTTTCAGGCTTCAGAACCTAGACCTTATCTCCAATCACTGCCCAGGGTGAACGTGATGCAGAAATTAGAATTCCTCCTTCCCCATGGCCAGAAACCTTGTGGTTGGCATGTTGTCCAACGTTCAATGTGGGAAAACCTGCATTGTCCGAAAGGCCACGCCAGTGCTTGAGGGCCGCCTAGGGCACAGACATGCATTGTGACCTGCAGCGTGAGTCCCGTATTAAAGTAACGCCTCTCAGTGGCTGGACCAAGATCCTGCATATGGGGCTTGTCATATCCATAGGCCCCCAGGCTTAACCAGAGGGCGAGTATTCCAGTTGTCAGTACCCACTGCTATGCTCTTGAATCCCTCTACTGGGGGGACACATGAAGCAGAAAACAGGACACTTCCCTTCCCACAGAATGACCCCAAACTCTTGGGGGCTGGACAAACTACCAGAGAGGGAGACTTCTACGACCCATGAGGCAACTCCTACATTAAACGGCCATTGTGGACAAAACATCCAGGGACAAAAGCCTGAGCGACTACCTCCCTCTCACCCTTCTTTCATATCCAGAGGAGCTCCCCTCATGGACTGTAGATCAGGCCTGCCGTAACCTCGGCCCCAAACCTGAGCTGAGTTAGGGTTTTTGGATGTCTGTCTGCACAGCCATGGCCCACACAGCCTCCAGGCTGGCGTCTCTGGAGCCACACCACAGAACTGTGCCTGCTCTCTCCTAAGAAACTGCCCATTCCATTGGCCACTCTACAAAATAGTAGAAACCTCAAGGTCCCCAAGGAAATCCCACTACCGCAAGCCGTACTGGACAAATAGGGGCATTATGACACAAGCTGAGCAACTACTACCTCCATGCAGACACACAGACAGATATCCACAGAGACAGAAGATTGAACCAGACAGGCCCCTAGGCCCTATTATGAACTCTTGCTTTGGTGTCCAGGTATCACTCCTCAGAGGCCTGGGTTCGAAGACCAGCATACGGGGCTTTCCTGAGGCACCAGACAGAAGACCTCTCATCTCCACATGGGAAGCTTCCTGTTGGAGTTGTGTCAAGCCCTTCGGGTTGGAGAATCCTGCAGAGTCCCTTAGCTACGGCCACATTCCAAGGTCTCCATGGCCACCAACCCACATTATGACTCATCCTCAGCAGAGTCCATTTAAATTCAGCCTTCTGGGTAGCTCACCCAAGAGCCCGCAGATTGAGCGTGCCTTGTCTCTACCAGGCAATGGGAAGGTGGGTTGGCGTTTCTCGGCATCCATGCTTAGGGCCCTGCTCTCGAGTCTTTCTGTATGGGGCATCCTGGAACCATACAATAGTACTCGACTGTCCTGAAGAAGGAAACTTTGAAGTTTGGAGCAGCTCACAACTCCCAGGGTAGGGAAACCTCCCTGGCCTCATGACGCCCCCACCCCCTTCAGGAAGGGGCCGTCATGGACACAAACTCCAGCTTGAGGCAACATCTGATAATCGCCCTGACCTCACCTGCAGGAGATCTCGATTCTGCCTCTGCAGAGTGGGCCTGCCATGCTCTTGGCCCCAAAACTCGTGCTAGCTTGTGTTTTCAGACTTCCTTCCTCACAATCCTGGCCACACCCCTCCAGATTGGCAATTCTGGAGACACAATGCAGCACTCTGCCTGCCCTCCAGAAGAAAAATGTTGCCCTATAGGGCTAACCAAAAACGCCAAATGAGTAACAACCTGCATGCCACTCGACCATACCCCAATTATACTCTAGCCTGTGCACTAAAGCCCTGTCTGACACAGCCTGAGGGCAGACCTCCAGTCCAACACCCAGACAGCTGGCCGTACACAGAGCATATCACACCCACAATGGCTTTAGGCCATCATCTCTACCCAACATCAGTTTTCACCTTCAGAACCTAGACCTTATCTCCACTCACTGCTCAGGAGTGAACGTGATGCAAGAATCAAACTTCTCCTTCGCCTTGGCAAGAAACCTAGTGGTTGGCATGTTGTCCAATGTTCATTGTAGGACAAAGCAGCATGGACTATGAGGCCCCACCTATCCCTGAGGGCCACAATTTGCACAAACACACATTGAGACCCTCAGCGTGAGCCCTATCCTCATGTAAAGCCTCTTAGTGACTGGAACAACAGCCCACATATGAGGCTTGCCAAGCTCCAGTCCCCCAATATCAACACGAGTTCGAGATGTCTAGTCACCCCTACTCAGGGCTCTACTCGGGAATCCCTCTTTGGTGGGACACCTGTGGTAAAAAAAAAAAAAAAAAAAAATATATATATATATATATATATATATATATATATATATATATATATACATAAAGGACTCTTCCAATCCACAGAATGATCCCAACCACTTGGGATCAGGCCATATCACTAGAGAAAAAATTGTCCATGGCCCTTGAGGACATCCCGAAATTCCACGGCCACCGTTGACACAAAATTCAGAGACAAAAGCCTGAGCAAGCGCTACATACTCGCCCTTTGTTCATAGCCCGGAAAATTCTCACGGTCTGTAGATCGAGCCTTCATACATACATCCCCAAACCTAAGCTGAGTTTGTGTTTTCAGAATTCTGTCCCCACAGGCATGACCCACTCACCATCCAAGCTGGGGCCCCTGGAGCCACACCTCAGGACTGTGGCTTCCCTCTCCAGGGGAATTCTGCCATTTCCATTGGCCACAACCCTATAGATTAGGAGAATCCTCCAAACTCCCCCAGGCCATCCGAATTGTGTTGGCTGCCCAGGACACAAAGGGATGATCTTTCACAAGTTAGGAAACCACCTCCACTCAGACCCAGAGACAGATATCCCCATAGAATAAGATTGAACTGGACGGGCACTGAGGCCCTAATCTGATCCATTGATTTTGATTCCAGTCATCTCTCCTCAGAGGCCTGGTTTCCAATACCAGCATATGGGAGATTCCTTAGGCACTCATCAAAACAATTCTCTTCTCTACATAGGAAATATACTCTTTAGAGCTCCATCAAAACCTCCGGTTATGAACATCCCTCAAGGCCCCGGATCAAGCACCCCATTCCAAGGTCTACATGGACACAAATGCACATTATGACCCATCCTCAACTCACCCATTTCAAAAACCCGCCTCGGTTGCTCCCCTACATCCAGCAGATCGAACTTGCCTTGGCTCTATGAGACACCTGGAATGGGAGGCAGGCTGCCCAGGCATCCATCCTTAGAACCCTGCTCTGGATAACTTCCTTATGGGATGTCCTGGAGCCATCCAACATGTCTCGACTGTCCCACAGAAGGAATCATTGTGGTTTGGAGCATCTCACAATTCCCATAGTGGGAAAACCTCCATGTCCTCGTGACACCCTCCCCTTCATGAATGGGCCGTCATGGACAGAAACTCCGACCTAAGAAAACGTCTGATCCTAGCTCTGTCTTCAGGTATACGGGATCTCGAATCATCTCTGCAGAGGGAGCCTGCCGTCCCCTCACCCCGAAATCTAAGTCTGGCTTGTGTTCGCAGAATTTTTTCCTCACACTCCTGGCCCACAAGCCTTCCAGTCTGGGAATTTTGGAGTCACTATGTGGCACTGTGTCTTCCCTCCAGAAGAAAAACGTTGCCCTCTGGGGCTACCCAGTAACCACAAATGAGTATCATCCTGTACGAAACTCGACTGCACCCCAATGATGCAGTCTAGCCTGGGCACTAATTCCCTGTCTGCCACAGCCTGAGCCTGCACCTCCCAACCCACACTCAACAGCTGGCCGAACACTGAGCACATCAGACACACCATGGCCTTAGGGCTTCATCTCTTCCCAACCTCAATTTTCAGGCTTCGGAACCTAGACCTTAAATCCAATCACAGTCCAGGAGTGAAAGTGTTGCAGAAATTAGAACTCCATCTTCCCCATTGCCAGAAAACTTGTGGTTCCCATACTGTGCAATGTTCAGTGTAGGAGAAACCAGCATGGTACATTAGGCCACGCCCTGACTTGAGGGGCTCCTTGGGCACAAAAACACATTGTGAAACTCAGTGTGAGACCTATCCTCAAGGAAGGCCTCTCAGTGTCTGGACCAAGAGCCCACATAAGGGGCTTTCCATGTTCTTAGGTCCCAATGTTAACCAGAGGTCTGGTTGTCCAGTTTCCCCTACCCACGACTCTGCTCTGGAATCCCTCTTTTGGTGGTCCACCTGAGGTTAAAGAAAAAAAAAAAACAAAAAAAAAAAACAGAAAGGCCTCCTTCCTTCCCACAGAATGACCCCAATCTCTTGGGATCGGGTCAAATCCCCAGAAAGGGAGCCTCATCGATGGCCCATGAGGACACCCCGACATTCCATGGCAATCGGTGACATATTTCCAGAAAAAAAAAAAAAAGCATGAGCATGCACATCACATTCGCCCTTTGTTCATATCCCGAAGAGGTCTCCTCACGGTCTATAGATCGGGCCGGCCATACCTAAATCCCACAACCTAAGTGGAGTTTGTGTTTTCAGACTTTTGGGCAAATAGCCCTGGACCACACACGCTCCACACTTGGGGCCTGGAGCCACACCTCAGGACTGTGCTTCCCTTTCAAGGGAATTCTTTCCATTCCATTGGCCACAACATTGCAAATTAGGAAAAACCTCCAAAGTCACCAAGGCCATCCCAATAGTGTAGGCTGCCCAGGACAAACAGGGGTGATCTCCAACCAGCTGAGCAACTACCTCCACTCAGACAACAGATGTCCCCAGAGAAGAATATTGAACCGGACAGGCCCCTAGGCCCTAAACAGATCCATTGCTTTGGTTTCCAGGCATCTCTCCTCAGAGGCCTCTTTTCCAATACCAGCATATGGTGGTTTCCAGAGGCACCAATAAGAAAAAATCTCGTCTCCCCATGGAAAACTTGCTCATTGGAGCTTTGTCATAACCTCTGGTTAGGAGAATCCTTCAGGGCCCTGGTGCCACTGCCCCATACCAAGGTCTCCATGGACTCAAACCAACATTAAGACCATCCTCAGGAAAGTCCATTTCAACTCAGCCCCCTCTGTTGCTACTCGAAGCCAGCAGATCAAACGTTTCTTGTTGCTAGGAGACAATTGGAATGTGAGGCTGGCTGCCCAGGCATCCATACTTAGAACCTTGTTCTGGAAAAATACCTTATAAGACGTCCTGGAGCCATCCATCAAATCTTAATTGTCCCACAGAAGGAATCCTTGCGGTTTGGAGCATCTCACAACTCCAATAGTGGGAAAAACCCCATGGCCTCCTAATGCCCCCCCTTCCTGAAGGGGCCAACATGGACAGAAACTCAAACCTGAGCCAAAGTCTGAACCTCGACCTGACTTCAGACGCATGAGATCTCAATTCAGCTCTGCAGAGTGTGCCTGCCATGTCCTTGGCCCGAAACCTAAGCCTAGCTTGTGTACTCAGACTTCCGTCCTCACTCTCCTGGCCCACAAGCCCTCCAGTTTGGGAATTCCGAAGCCACAATGCAGCATTAGCCTGCTTTCCAGAAGAAAAACTTTGCCCTATGCTGCTAATAAGAAACCCCAAATGATTTTCTAATGCATGCCACTCGATTGTAAAGCAATTATACAGCCCACCCTGTATACTAATGCCCTGTCTGGCACAGCCTGAGACAAGACATCCCAAACGACACCCAGATACCTGGCCCCAACCTGGACACATAGGACCCGCTATGGCTGTAGGTCGTCATCTCTTCCCAACCTCGGTTTTCAGGCTTCAGAACCTAGACCTTATCTCCAATCACTGCTCAAGGGTGAACGTGATGCAGAAATTAGAATTCCTCCTTCCACATGGCCAGAAACCTTGTGGTTGGCATGTTGTCCAACGTTCAATGTGGGAAAACCTGCATTGTCCGAAAGGCCACGCCAGTGCTTGAGGGCCGCCTAGGGCACAGACATGCATTGTGACCTGCAGCGTGAGTCCCGTATTAAAGTAACGCCTCTCAGTGGCTGGACCAAGATCCTGCATATGGGGCTTGTCATATCCATAGGCCCCCAGGCTTAACCAGAGGGCGAGTATTCCAGTTGTCAGTACCCACTGCTATGCTCTAGAATCCCTCTAATGGGGGGACACATGAAGCAGAAAACAGGACACTTCCCTTCCCACAGAATGACCCCAAACTCTTGGGGGCTGGACAAACTACCAGAGAGGGAGACTTCTACGACCCATGAGGCAACTCCTACATTAAACGGCCATTGTGGACAAAACATCCAGAGATAAAAGCCTGAGCAACTGCCTCCCTCTCACCCTTCTTTCATATCCAGAGGAACTCCCCTCATGGACTGTAGATCAGGCCTGCTGTAACCTCGGCCCCAAACCTGAGCTGAGTTAGGGTTTTTGGATGTCTGTCTGCACAGCCATGGCCCACACAGCCTCCAGGCTGGGGTTTCTGGAGCCACACCACAGAACTGTGCCTGCTCTCTCCTAAGAAACTGCCCATTCCATTGGCCACAACTCTACAAAATAGTAGAAACCTCAAGGTCCCCAAGGACATCCCACTACCGCAAGCCGCACTGGACAAATAGGGGCATTATGACACAAGCTGAGCAACTACTACCTCCATGCAGACACACAGACAGATATCCGCAGAGACAGAAGATTGAACCAGACAGGCCCCTAGGCCCTATTATGAACTCTTGCTTTGGTGTCCAGGTATCACTCCTCAGAGGCCTGGGTTCGAAGACCAGCATACGGGGCTTTCCTGAGGCACCAGACAGAAGATCTCTCATCTCCACATGGGAAGCTTCCTTGTTGGAGTTGTGTCAAGCCCTTCGGGTTGGAGAATCCTGCAGAGTCCCTTAGCTACTGCCACATTCCAAGGTCTCCATGGCCACCAACCCACATTATGAATCATTCTCAGCAGAGTCCATTTAAACTCAGCCTTCTGGGTAGCTCACCCAAGAGCCCGCAGATTGAGCGGGCCTTGTCTCCACCAGGCAATGGGAAGGTGAGTTGGCGTTTCTCGGCATCCATGCTTAGGGCCCTGCTCTCGAGTCTTTCTGTATGGGGCATCCTGGAACCATCCAATAGTTCTCGACTGTCTTGAAGAAGGAAACTTTGAAGTTTGGAGCAGCTCACAACTCCCAGCGTAGGGAAACCTCCCTGGCCTCATGACGCCCCCACCCCCTTCAGGAAGGGGCCGTCATGGACACAAACTCCAGCTTGAGGCAACATCTGATACTCGCCCTGACCTCACGTGCAGGAGATCTTGATTCAGCCTCTGCAGAGTGGGCCTGCCATGCTCTTGGCCCCAACACTCGTGCTAGCTTGTGTTTTCAGTCTTCCTTCCTCACAATCCTGGCCACACCCCTCCAGTTTGGCAATTCTGGAGACACAATGCAGCACTCTGCCTGCCCACCAGAAGAAAAATGTTGCCCTATAGGGCTAACCAGAAACGCCAAATGAGTAACATCCTGCATGCCACTCGACCATACCCCAATTATACAGTCTAGCCTGTGCACTAAAGCCCTGTCTGACACAGCCTGAGGGCAGACCTCCAGTCCAACACCCAGACAGCTGGCCGTAAACAGAGCATATCACACCCACAATGGCTTTAGGCCATCATCTCTACCCAACCTCAGTTTTCACCTTCAGAACCTAGACCTTATATCCACTCACTGCTCAGGAGTGAACGTGATGCAAGAATCAGGTCTTCTCCTTCGCCTTGGCAAGAAACCTAGTGGTTGGCATGTTGTCCAATGTTCTTTGTAGGAGAAAGCAGCATGGACTATGAGGCCACACCTATCTTTGAGGGCCACAATTTGCACAAAAACACATTGTGAAACTCAGTGTGAGACCTATCCTCAAGGAAGGCCTCTCAGTGTCTGGACCAAGAGCCCACATAAGGGGCTTGCCATGTTGTTAGGTCCCAATGTTAAACAGAGGTCTGGTTGTCCAGTTGCCCCCACCCACGACTCTGCTCTGGAATCCCTCTTTTGGTGGTCCACCTGAGGTTAAAAAAAAATAAAAAATAAAAAAATAAAAAATACAAAACAGCAAGGCCTCCTCCCTTCCCACAGAATGACCCCAATCTCTTGGGATCGGGTCAAATCCCAAGAAAGGGAGCCTCGTCGATGGCCCATGAGGACACCCCGACATTCCATGGCAATCGGTGACACATTTCCAGAAAAAAAAAAAAAAAAAAGCATGAGCATGCACATCACATTCGCCCTTTGTTCATATCCCGAAGAGGTCTCCTCACGGTCTATAGATCGGGCCGGCCATACATACATCCCACAACCTAAGTGGAGTTTGTGTTTTCAGACTTTTGTCCAAATAGCCCTGGACCACACACGCTCCACACTTGGGTCCCTGGAGCCACACCTCAGGACTGTGCTTCACATTCAAGGGAATTCTTTCCATTCCATTGGCCACAACCTTGCAAATTAGGAAACACCTCCAAAGTCACCGAGGCCATCCCAATAGTGTAGGCCGCCCATGACAAACAGGGGTGATCTCAAACCAGCTGAGCAACTACCTCCACTCAGACAACAGATGTCCCCAGAGAAGAATATTGAACCGGACAGGCCCCTAGGCCCTAAACAGATCCAATGCTATGGTTTCCAGGCATCTCTCCTCAGAGGCCTCGTTTCCAATACCAGGATATGGTGGTTTCCTGAGGCACCAATAAGAACAAATCTCGTCTCCCCATGGAAACTTGCTCATTGGAGCTTTGTCATAACCTCTGGTTAGGAGAATCCTTCAGGGCCCTGGTGCCACTGCCCCATACCAAAGTCTCCATGGACTCAAACCAACATTAAGACCATCCTCAGGAAAGTCCATTTCAACTCAGCCCCCTCTGTTGCTACCCCAAGCCAGCAGATCAAACGTTTCTTGTTGCTAGGAGACAATTGGAATGTGAGGCTGGCTGCCCAGGCATCCATACTTAGAACCCTGTTCTGGAAAAATACCTTATAAGACGTCCTGGAGCCATCCAACAAATCTTAATTGTCCCACAGAAGGAATCCTTGCGGTTTGGAGCATCTCACAACTCCAATAGTGGGAAAACCCCCATTGCCTCCTAATGCCCCCCCTTCCTGAATGGGACAACATGGCCAGAAACTTAAACCTGAGCCAAAGTCTGAACCTCGACCTGACTTCAGACGCATGAGATCTCAATTCAGCTCTGCAGAGTGTGCCTGCCATGTCCTTGCCCCGAAACCTAAGCCTAGCTTGTGTTCTCAGACTTCCGTCCTCACTCTCCTGGCCCACAAGCCCTCCAGTTTGGGAATTCCGAAGCCACAATGCAGCACTCTGCCTGCCCTCCAGAAGAAAAACTTTGCCCTATGCTGCTAATAAGAAACCCCAAATGATTTTCTAATGCATGCCACTCGATTGTAAATCAATTATACAGCCCACCCTGTATACTAATGCCCTGCCTGGCACAGCCTGAGACAGGACATCGCAAATGACACCCAGACAGCTGACCCCAACCTGGACACATAGGACCCGCTATGGCTGTAGGTCGTCATCTCTTCCCAACCTCGGTTTTCAGGCTTCAGAACCTAGACCTTATCTCCAATCACTGCCCAGGGGTGAACGTGATGCAGAAATTAGAATTCCTCCTTCCCCATGGCCAGAAACCTTGCGGTTGGCATGTTGTCCAACGTTCAATGTGAGAAAACCTGCATTGTCCGAAAGGCCACGGGAGTGCTTGAGGGCCGCCTAGGGCACAGACATGCATTGTGACCTGCAGCGTGAGTCCCGTATTAAAGTAACGCCTCTCAGTGGCTGGACCAAGATCCTGCATATGGGGCTAGTCATATCCATAGGCCCCCAGGCTTAACCAGAGGGCGAGTATTCCAGTTGTCAGTACCCACTGCTATGCTCTTGAATCCCTCTACTGGGGGGACACATGAAGCAGAAAACAGGACACTTCCCTTCCCACAGAATGACTCCAAACTTTTGGGAGCTGGACAAACTACCAGAGAGGGAGACTTCTACGACCCATGAGGCAACTCCTACATTAAACGGCCATTGTGGACAAAACATCCAGAGACAAAAGCCTGAGCGACTGTCTCCCTCTCACCCTTCTTTCATATCCAGAGGAGCTCCCCTCATGGACTGTAGATCAGGCCTGCCGTAACCTCGGCCCCAAACCTGAGCTGAGTTAGGGTTTTTGGATGTCTGTCTGCACAGCCATGGCCCACACAGCCTCCAGGCTGGGGTCTCTGGAGCCACACCACAGAACTGTGCCTGCTCTCTCCTAAGAAACTGCCCATTCCATTGGCCACAACTCTACAAAATAGTAGAAAGCTCAAGGTCCCCAAGGACATCCCACTACCGCAAGCCGCACTGGACAAATAGGGGCATTATGACACAAGCTGAGCAACTACTACCTCCATGCAGACACACAGACAGATATCCGCAGAGACAGAAGATTGAACCAGACAGGCCCCTAGGCCCTATTATGAACTCTTGCTTTGGTGTCCAGGTATCACTCCTCAGAGGCCTGGGTTCGAAGACCAGCATACGGGGCTTTCCTGAGGCACCAGACAGAAGACCTCTCATCTCCACATGGGAAGCTTCCTTGTTGGAGTTGTGTCAAGCCCTTCGGGTTGGAGAATCCTGCAGAGTCCCTTAGCTACTGCCACATTTCAAGGTCTCCATGGCCACCAACCCACATTATGACTCATCCTCAGCAGAGTCCATTTAAACTCAGCCTTCTGGATAGCTCACCCAAGAGCCCGCAGATTGAGCGTGCCTTGTCTCCACCAGGCAATGGGAAGGTGAGTTGGCGTTTCTCGGCATCCATGCTTAGGGCCCTGCTCTCGAGTCTTTCTGTATGGGGCATCCTGGAAACATCCAATAGTACTCGACTGTCCTGAAGAAGGAAACTTTGAATTTTGGAGCAGCTCACAACTCCCAGCGTAGGGAAACCTCCCTGGCCTCATGACGCCCCCACCCCCTTCAGGAAGGGGCCGTCATGGACACAAACTCCAGCTTGAGGCAACATCTGATACTCGCCCTGACCTCACGTGAAGAAGATGTCGATTCAGCCTCTGCAGAGTGTGCCTGCCATGCTCTTGGCCCCAAAACTCGTGCTAGCTTGTGTTTTCAGACTTCCTTCCTCACAATCCTGGCCACACCCCTCCAGTTTGGCAGTTCTGGAGACACAATGCAGCACTCTGCCTGCCCTCCAGAAGAAAAATGTTGCCCTATAGGGCTAACCAGAAATGCCAAATGAGTAACAACCTGCATGCCACTCGACCATACCCCAATTATACAGTCTAGCCTGTGCACTAAAGCCCTGTCTGACACAGCCTGAGGGCAGACTTCCAGTCCAACACCCAGACAGCTGGCCGTACACAGAGCATATCACACCCACAATGGCTTTAGGCCATCATCTCTACCCAACCTCAGTTTTCACCTTCAGAACCTAGACCTTATCTCCACTCACTGCTCAGGAGTGAACGTGATGCAAGAATCAGAACTTCTCCTTCGCCTTGGCAAGAAACCTAGTTGTTGGCATGTTGTCCAATGTTCTTTGTAGGAGAAAGCAAAATGGACTATGAGGCCCCACCTATCCCTGAGGGCCACAATTTGCACAAACACACATTGTGACCCTCAGCGTGAGCCCTATCCTCATGTAAAGCCTCTTAGTGACTGGAACAACAGCCCACATATGGGGCTTGCCAAGCCCCTAGTCCCCCAATCTCAACCAGAGTTCGAGATGTCTAGTCACTCCTACTCAGTGCTCTACTCTGTAATCCCGCTTTGGTGGGATACCTGAGGTAAAAAAAAAAAAAAATACAGAAAGGACTCTTCCCATCCCCAGAATGATACCAATCACTTGGGATCAGGCTAAATGACCAGAGAAAGAATTGTCCATGGCCCTTGAGGACACCCCGACATTCCACGGCCACCATTGACACAACATCCAGAGACAAAAGCCTGAGCAAGAGCCACATACTCGCCCTTTGTTCATAGCCCGGAAAATTCTCACGGTCTGTAGATCGAGCCTTCATACATACATCCCCAAACCTAAGCTGAGTTTGTGTTTTCAGACTTCTGTCCCCACAGTCCTGGCCCACACACCATCCAAGCTGGGGCCCCTGGAGCCACACCTCAGGACTTTGACTTCCCTCTCCAGGGGAATTCTGCCTTTTCCATTGGCCACAACCCTATAGATTAGGAGAATCCTCCAAACTCCCCCAGGCCATCCGAATTGTGTTGGCTGCCCAGGACACACAGGGATGATCTTTCACAAGTTAGGAAACCACCTCCACTCAGACCCAGAGACAGATATCCCCATAGAATAAGATTGAACTGGACGGGCACTGAGGCCCTAATCAGATCCATTGATTTTGATTCAAGTCATCTCTCCTCAGAAGCCTGGTTTCCAATACCAGCATATGGGAGATTCCTTAGGCACTCATCAAAACAATTCTCTTCTCTACATAGGAAACATACTCTTCAGAGCTCCGTCAAAACCTCCGGTTATGAACATCCCTCAAGGCCCCGGTTCAAGCACCCCATTCCAAGGTCTACATGGACACAAATGCACATTATGACCCATCCTCAACTCACCCATTTCAAAACACCCGCCTCGGTTGCTCCCCTAGATCCAGCAGATCGAACTTGCCTTGGCTCTATGAGACACCTGGAATGGGAGGCAGGCTGCCCAGGCATCCATCCTTAGAACCCTGCTCTGGATAACTTCCTTATGGGATGTCCTGGTGCCATCCAACATGTCTCGACTGTCCCACAGAAGGAATCATTGTGGTTTGGAGCATCTCACAATTCCCATAGTGGGAAAACCTCCATGTCCTCGTGACACCCTCCCCTTCATGAATGGGCCGTCATGGACAGAAACTCCGACCTAAGAAAACGTCTGATCCTAGCTCTGTCTTCAGGTATACGGAATCTCGAATCATCTCTGCAGAGGGTGCCTGCCGTCCCCTCACCCCGAAATCTAAGTCTGGCTTGTGTTCTCAGAATTTTTTCCTCACACTCCTGGCCCACAAGCCTTCCAGTTTGGGAATTTTGGAGTCACTATGTGGCACTGTGTCTTCCCTCCAGAAGAAAAACGTTGCCCTCTGGGGCTACCCAGTAACCACAAATGAGTACCATCCTGCACGAAACTCGACTGCACCCCAATGATGCAGTCTAGCCTGGGCACTAATTCCCTGTCTGCCACAGCCTGAGCCTGCACCTCCCAACCCACACTCAACAGCTGGCCGAACACTGAGCACATCAGACACACCATGGCCTTAGGGCTTCATCTCTTCCCAACCTCAGTTTTCAGGCTTCGGAACCTAGACCTTAAATCCAATCACAGTCCAGGAGTGAAAGTGTTGCAGAAATTAGAACTCCATCTTCCCCATTGCCAGAAAACTTGTGGTTCCCATACTGTGCAACGTTCAGTTTAGGAGAAACCAGCATGGTACATTAGGCCACGCCCTGACTTGAGGGGCTCCTTGGGCACAAAAACACATTGTGAAACTCAGTGTGAGACCTATCCTGAAGGAAGGCCTCTCAGTGTCTGGAACAAGAGCCCACATATGGGGCTTGCCATGTTCTTAGTTCCCAATGTTAACCAGAGTTCTGGTTGTCCAGTTGCCCCCACCCACGACTCTGCTCTGGAATCCCTCTTTTGGTGGTCCACCTGAGGTAAAAAAAACAAAAAACAAAAAACAAAAAAAATAAACAAAAAAAACCAGAAAGGCCTCCTCCCTTCCCACAGAATGACCCCAAACTCTAGGGATCGTGTCAAATCCCCAGAAAGGAGCCTCATCGATGGCCAACGAGGACACCCCGACATTCCATGGCAATCGGTGACACATTTCCAGAAAAAAAAAAAAAATGCATGAGCATGCACATCACATTCGCCCTTTGTTCATATCCCGAAGAGGTCTCCTCACGGTCTATAGATCGGGCCGGCCATACCTACATCCCACAACCTAAGTGGAGTTTGTGTTTTCAGACTTTTGTCCAAATAGCCCTGGACCACACACGCTCCACACTTGGGTCCCTGGAGCCACACCTCAGGACTGTGCTTCCCTTTCAAGGGAATTCTTCCCATTCCATTGGCCACAACCTTGCAAATGAGGAAAAACCTCCAAAGTCACCGAGGCCATCCCAATAGTGTAGGCCGCCCATGACAAACAGGGGTGATCTCAAACCAGCTGAGCAACTACCTCCACTCAGACAACAGATGTCCCCAGAGAAGAATATTGAACCGGACAGGCCCCTAGGCCCTAAACAGATCCATTGCTTTGGTTTCCAGGCATCTCTCCTCAGAGGCCTCGTTTCCATTACCAGGATATGGTGGTTTCCTGAGGCACCAATAAGAACAAATCTCGTCTCCCCATGGAAACTAGCTCATTGGAGCTTTGTCATAACCTCTGGTTAGGAGAATCCTTCAGGGCCCTGGTGCCACTGCCCAATACCAAGGTCTCCATGGACTCAAACCAACATTAAGACCATCCTCAAGAAAGTAGATTTCAACTCAGCCCCCTCTGTTGCTACCCCAAGCCAGCAGATCAAACGTTTCTTGTTGCTAGGAGACAATTGGAATGTGAGGCTGGCTGCCCATGCATCCATACTTAGAACCCTGTTCTGGGAAAATACCTTATAAGACGTCCTGGAGCCATCCAACAAATCTTAATTGTCCCACAGAAGGAATCCTTGCCGTTTGGAGCATCTCACAACTCCAATAGTGGGAAAACCCCCATGGCCTCATAATGCCTCCCCTTCCTGAAGGGGCCAACATGGACAGAAACTCAAACCTGAGCCAAAGTCTGAACCTCGACCTGACTTCAGACGCATGAGATCTCAATTCAGCTCTGCAGAGTGTGCCTGCCATGTCCTTGCCCCGAAACCTAAGCCTAGCTTGTGTTCTCAGACTTCCGTCCTCACTCTCCTGGCCCACAAGCCCTCCAGTTTGGGAATTCCGAAGCCACAATGCAGCACTCTGCCTGCCCTCCAGAAGAAAAACTTTGCCCTATGCTGCTAATAAGAAACCCCAAATGATTTTCTAATGCATGCCACTCGATTGTAAAGCAATTATACAGCCCACCCTGTATACTAATGCCCTGTCTGGCACAGCCTGAGACAAGACATCCCAAACGACACCCAGACAGCTGGCCCCAACCTGGACACATAGGACCCGCTATGGCTATAGGTCGTCATCTCTTCCCAACCTCGGTTTTCAGGCTTCAGAACCTAGACCTTATCTCCAATCACTGCCCAGGGGTGAACGTGATGCAGAAATTAGAATTCCTCCTTCCCCATGGCCAGAAACCTTGTGGTTGGCATGTTGTCCAACGTTCAATGTGGGAAAACCTGCATTGTCCGAAAGGCCACACCAGTGCTTGAGGGCCGCCTAGGGCACAGACATGCATTGTGACCTGCAGCGTGAGTCCCGTATTAAAGTAACGCCTCTCAGTGGCTGGACCAAGATCCTGCATATGGGGCTTGTCATATCCATAGGCCCCCAGGCTTAACCAGAGGGCGAGTATTCCAGTTGTCAGTACCCACTGCTATGCTCTAGAATCCCTCTACTGGGGGGACACATGAAGCAGAAAACAGGACACTTCCCTTCCCACAGAATGACCCCAAACTCTTGGGGGCTGGACAAACTACCAGAGAGGGAGACTTCTACGACCCATGAGGCAACTCCTACATTAAACGGCCATTGTGGACAAAACATCCAGAGACAAAAGCCTGAGCGACTGCCTCCCTCTCACCCTTCTTTCATATCCAGAGGAGCTCCCCTCATGGACTGTAGATCAGGCCTGCCGTAACCTCGGCCCCAAACCTGAGCTGAGTTAGGGTTTTTGGATGTCTGTCTGCACAGCCATGGCCCACACAGCCTCCAGGCTGGGGTCTCTGGAGCCACACCACAGAACTGTGCCTGCTCTCTCCTAAGAAACTGCACATTCCATTGGCCACAACTCTACAAAATAGTAGAAACCTCAAGGTCCCCAAGGACATCCCACTACCGCAAGCCGCACTGGACAAATAGGGGCATTATGACACAAGCTGAGCAACTACTACCTCCATGCACACACACAGACAGATATCCGCAGAGACAGAAGATTGAACCAGACAGGCCCCTAGGCCCTATTATGAACTCTTGCTTTGGTGTCCAGGTATCACTCCTCAGAGGCCTGGGTTCGAAGACCAGCATACGGGGCTTTCCTGAGGCACCAGACAGAAGACCTCTCATCTCCACATGGGAAGCTTCCTTGTTGGAGTTGTGTCAAGCCCTTCGGGTTGGAGAATCCTGCAGAGTCCCTTAGCTACTGGCACATTTCAAGGTCTCCATGTCCACCAACCCACATTATGACTCATCCTCAGCAGAGTCCATTTAAACTCAGCCTTCTGGATAGCTCACCCAAGAGCCCGCAGATTGAGCGTGCCTTGTCTCCAACAGGCAATGGGAAGGTGAGTTGGCGTTTCTCGGCATCCATGCTTAGGGCCCTGCTCTCGAGTCTTTCTGTATGGGGCATCCTGGAACCATCCAATAGTACTCGACTCTCCTGAAGAAGGAAACTTTGAATTTTGGAGCAGCTCACAACTCCCAGCGTAGGGAAACCTCCCTGGCCTCATGACGCCCCCACCCCCTTCAGGTTGGGGCCATCATGGACACAAACTCCAGCTTGAGGCAACATCTGATACTCACCCTGACCTCACGTGAAGGAGATGTCGATTCAGCCTCTGGAGAGTGGGCCTGCCATGCTCTTGGCCCCAAAACTCGTGCTAGCTTGTGTTTTCAGACTTCCTTCCTCACAATCCTGGCCACACCCCTCCAGTTTGGCAGTTCTGGAGACACAATGCAGCACTCTGCCTGCCCTCCAGAAGAAAAATGTTGCCCTATAGGGCTAACCAGAAATGCCAAATGAGTAACAACCTGCATGCCACTCGACCATACCCCAATTATACAGTCTAGCCTGTGCACTAAAGCCCTGTCTGACACAGCCTGAGGGCAGACTTCCAGTCCAACACCCAGACAGCTGGCCGTACACAGAGCATATCACACCCACAATGGCTTTAGGCCATCATCTCTACCCAACCTCAGTTTTCACCTTCAGAACCTAGACCTTATCTCCACTCACTGCTCAGGAGTGAACGTGATGCAAGAATCAGAACTTCTCCTTCGCCTTGGCAAGAAACCTAGTTGTTGGCATGTTGTCCAATGTTCTTTGTAGGAGAAAGCAGCATGGACTATGAGGCCCCACCTATCCCTGAGGGCCACAATTTGCACAAACACACATTGTGACCCTCAGCGTGAGCCCTATCCTCATGTAAAGCCTCTTAGTGACTGGAACAACAGCCCACATATGGGGCTTGCCAAGCCCCTAGTCCCCCAATCTCAACCAGAGTTCGAGATGTCTAGTCACTCCTACTCAGTGCTCTACTCTGTAATCCCGCTTTGGTGGGACACCTGAGGTAAAAAAAAAAAAAAATACAGAAAGGACTCTTCCCATCCCCAGAATGATCCCAATCACTTGGGATCAGGCTAAATGACCAGAGAAAGCATTGTCCATGGCCCTTGAGGACACCCCGACATTCCACGGCCACCATTGACACAACATCCAGAGACAAAAGCCTGAGCAAGAGCCACATACTCGCCCTTTGTTCATAGCCCGGAAAATTCTCACGGTCTGTAGATCGAGCCTTCATACATACATCCCCAAACCTAAGCTGAGTTTGTGTTTTCAGTCTTCTGTCCCCACAGTCCTGGCCCACACACCATCCAAGCTGGGGCCCCTGGAGCCACACCTCAGGACTTTGACTTCCCTCTCCAGGGGAATCCTGCCTTTTCCATTGGCCACAACCCTATAGATTAGGAGAATCCTCCAAACTCCCCCAGGCCATCCGAATTGTGTTGGCTGCCCAGGACACACAGGGATGATCTTTCACAAGTTAGGAAACCACCTCCACTCAGACCCAGAGACAGATATCCCCATAGAATAAGATTGAACTGGACGGGCACTGAGGCCCTAATCAGATCCATTGATTTTGATTCAAGTCATCTCTCCTTAGAAGCCTGGTTTCCAATACCAGCATATGGGAGATTCCTTAGGCACTCATCAAAACAATTCTCTTCTCTACATAGGAAACATACTCTTCAGAGCTCCGTCAAAACCTCCGGTTATGAACATCCCTCAAGGCCCCGGATCAAGCACCCCATTCCAAGGTCTACATGGACACAAATGCACATTATGACCCATCCTCAACTCACCCATTTCAAAACACCCGCCTCGGTTGCTCCCCTAGATCCAGCAGATCGAACTTGCCTTGGCTCTATGAGACACCTGGAATGGGAGGCAGGCTGCCCAGGCATCCATCCTTAGAACCCTGCTCTGGATAACTTCCTTATGGGATGTCCTGGTGCCATCCAACATGTCTCGACTGTCCCACAGAAGGAATCATTTTGGTTTGGAGCATCTCACAATTCCCATAGTGGGAAAACCTCCATCCTCGTGACACCCTCCCCTTCATGAATGGGCCGTCATGGACAGAAACTCCGACCTAAGAAAACGTCTGATCCTAGCTCTGTCTTCAGGTATACGGAATCTCGAATCATCTCTGCAGAGGGTGCCTGCCGTCCCCTCACCCCGAAATCTAAGTCTGGCTTGTGTTCTCAGAATTTTTTCCTCACACTCCTGGCCCACAAGCCTTCCAGTTTGGGAATTTTGGAGTCACTATGTGGCACTGTGTCTTCCCTCCAGAAGAAAAACGTTGCCCTCTGGGGCTACCCAGTAACCACAAATGAGTACCATCCTGCACGAAACTCGACTGCACCCCAATGATGCAGTCTAGCCTGGGCACTAATTCCCTGTCTGCCACAGCCTGAGCCTGCACCTCCCAACCCACACTCAACAGCTGGCCGAACACTGAGCACATCAGACACACCATGGCCTTAGGTCTTCATCTCTTCCCAACCTCAGTTTTCAGGCTTCAGAACCTAGACCTTAAATCCAATCACAGTCCAGGAGTGAAAGTGTTGCAGAAATTAGAACTCCATCTTCCCCATTGCCAGAAAACTTGTGGTTCCCATACTGTGCAACGTTCAGTGTAGGAGAAACCAGCATGGTACATTAGGCCACGCCCTGACTTGAGGGGCTCCTTGGGCACAAAAACACATTGTGAAACTCAGTGTGAGACCTATCCTCAAGGAAGGCCTCTCAGTGTCTGGACCAAGAGCCCACATATGGGGCTTGCCATGTTCTTAGTTCCCAATGTTAACCAGAGTTCTGGTTGTCCAGTTGCCCCCACCCACGACTCTGCTCTGGAATCCCTTTTTGGTGGTCCACCTGAGGTAAAAAAAACAAAAAACAAAAAACAAAAAAAATAAACAAAAAAACCCAGAAAGGCCTCCTCCCTTCCCACAGAATGACCCCAAACTCTAGGGATCGTGTCAAATCCCCAGAAAGGAGCCTCATCGATGGCCAACGAGGACACCCCGACATTCCATGGCAATCGGTGACACATTTCCAGAAAAAAAAAAAAAATGCATGAGCATGCACATCACATTCGCCCTTTGTTCATATCCCGAAGAGGTCTCCTCACGGTCTATAGATCGGGCCGGCCATACCTACATCCCACAACCTAAGTGGAGTTTGTGTTTTCAGACTTTTGTCCAAATAGCCCTGGACCACACACGCTCCACACTTGGGTCCCTGGAGCCACACCTCAGGACTGTGCTTCCCTTTCAAGGGAATTCTTCCCATTCCATTGGCCACAATCTTGCAAATTAGGAAAAACCTCCAAAATCACCGAGGCCATCCCAATAGTGTAGGCCGCCCAGGACAAACAGGGGTGATCTCAAACCAGCTGAGCAACTACCTCCACTCAGACAACAGATGTCCCCAGAGAAGAATATTGAACCGGACAGGCCCCTAGGCCCTAATCAGATCCATTGCTTTGGTTTCCAGGCATCTCTCCTCAGAGGCCTCGTTTCCATTACCAGGATATGGTGGTTTCCTGAGGCACCAATAAGAACAAATCTCGTCTCCCCATGGAAACTAGCTCATTGGAGCTTTGTCATAACCTCTGGTTAGGAGAATCCTTCAGGGCCCTGGTGCCACTGCCCAATACCAAGGTCTCCATGGACTCAAACCAACATTAAGACCATCCTCAGGAAAGTAGATTTCAACTCAGCCCCCTCTGTTGCTACCCCAAGCCAGCAGATCAAACGTTTCTTGTTGCTAGGATACAATTGGAATGTGAGGCTGGCTGCCCATGCATCCATACTTAGAACCCTGTTCTGGGAAAATACCTTATAAGACGTCCTGGAGCCATCCAACAAATCTTAATTGTCCCACAGAAGGAATCCTTGCCGTTTGGAGCATCTCACAACTCCAATAGTGGGAAAACCCCCATGGCCTCATAATGCCTCCCCTTCCTGAAGGGGCCAACATGGACAGAAACTCAAACCTGAGCCAAAGTCTGAACCTCGACCTGACTTCAGACGCATGAGATCTCAATTCAGCTCTGCAGAGTGTGCCTGCCATGTCCTTGCCCCGAAACCTAAGCCTAGCTTGTGTTCTCAGACTTCCGTCCTCACTCTCCTGGCCCACAAGCCCTCCAGTTTGGGAATTCCGAAGCCACAATGCAGCACTCTGCCTGCCCTCCAGAAGAAAAACTTTGCCCTATGCTGCTAATAAGAAACCCCAAATGATTTTCTAATGCATGCCACTCGATTGTAAAGCAATTATACAGCCCACCCTGTATACTAATGCCCTGTCTGGCACAGCCTGAGACAAGACATCCCAAACGACACCCAGACAGCTGGCCCCAACCTGGACACATAGGACCCGCTATGGCTATAGGTCGTCATCTCTTCCCAACCTCGGTTTTCAGGCTTCAGAACCTAGACCTTATCTCCAATCACTGCCCAGGGGTGAACGTGATGCAGAAATTAGAATTCCTCCTTCCCCATGGCCAGAAACCTTGTGGTTGGCATGTTGTCCAACGTTCAATGTGGGAAAACCTGCATTGTCCGAAAGGCCACACCAGTGCTTGAGGGCCGCCTAGGGCACAGACATGCATTGTGACCTGCAGCGTGAGTCCCGTATTAAAGTAACGCCTCTCAGTGGCTGGACCAAGATCCTGCATATGGGGCTTGTCATATCCATAGGCCCCCAGGCTTAACCAGAGGGCGAGTATTCCAGTTGTCAGTACCCACTGCTATGCTCTAGAATCCCTCTACTGGGGGGACACATGAAGCAGAAAACAGGACACTTCCCTTCCCACAGAATGACCCCAAACTCTTGGGGGCTGGACAAACTACCAGAGAGGGAGACTTCTACGACCCATGAGGCAACTCCTACATTAAACGGCCATTGTGGACAAAACATCCAGAGACAAAAGCCTGAGCGAATGCCTCCCTCTCACCCTTCTTTCATATCCAGAGGAGCTCCCCTCATGGACTGTAGATCAGGCCTGCCGTAACCTCGGCCCCAAACCTAAGCTGAGTTAGGGTTTTTGGATGTCTGTCTGCACAGCCATGGCCCACACAGCCTCCAGGCTGGGGTCTCTGGAGCCACACCACAGAACTGTGCCTGCTCTCTCCTAAGAAACTGCCCATTCCATTGGCCACAACTCTACAAAATAGTAGAAACCTCAAGGTCCCCAAGGACATCCCACTACCGCAAGCCGCACTGGACAAATAGGGGCATTATGACACAAGCTGAGCAACTACTACCTCCATGCACACACACAGACAGATATCCGCAGAGACAGAAGATTGAACCAGACAGGCCCCTAGGCCCTATTATGAACTCTTGCTTTGGTGTCCAGGTATCACTCCTCAGAGGCCTGGGTTCGAAGACCAGCATACGGGGCTTTCCTGAGGCACCAGACAGAAGACCTCTCATCTCCACATGGGAAGCTTCCTTGTTGGAGTTGTGTCAAGCCCTTCGGGTTGGAGAATCCTGCAGAGTCCCTTAGCTACTGGCACATTCCAAGGTCTCCATGGCCACCAACCCACATTATGAATCATCCTCAAGAGAGTCCATTTAAACTCAGCCTTCTGGATAGCTCACCCAAGAGCCCGCAGATTGAGCGTGCCTTGTCTCGACCAGGCAATGGGAAGGTGAGTTGGCGTTTCTCGGCATCCATGCTTAGGGCCCTGCTCTCGAGTCTTTCTGTATGGGGCATCCTGGAACCATCCAATAATACTCGACTGTCCTGAAGAAGGAAACTTTGAAGTTTGGAGCAGCTCACAACTCCCAGCGTAGGGAAACATCCCTGGCCTCATGACGCCCCCACCCCCTTCAGGAAGGGGCCGTCATGGACACAAACTCCAGCTTGAGGCAACATCTGATACTCGCCCTGACCTCACCTGCAGGAGATCTCGATTCAGCCTCTGCAGAGTGGGCCTGCCATGCTCTTGGACCCAAAACTCGTGCTAGCTTTTGTTTTCAGACTTCCTTCCTCACAATCCTGGCCACACCCCTCCAGATTGGCAATTCTGGAGACACAATGCAGCACTCTGCCTGCCCTCCAGAAGAAAAATGTTGCCCTATAGGGCTAACAAGAAACGCCAAATGAGTAACAACCTGCATGCCACTCGACCATACCCCAATTATACAGTCTAGCCTGTGCACTAAAGCCCTGTCTGACACAGACTGAGGACAGACCTCCAGTCCAACACCCAGACAGCTGGCCATACACAGAGCATATCACACCCACAATGGCTTTAGGCCATCATCTCTACCCAACCTCAGTTTTCACATTCAGAACCTAGAACTTATCTCCACTCACTGCTCAGGAGTGAATGTGATGCAAGAATCAGAACTTCTCCTTCACCTTGGCAAGAAACCTAGTGGTTGGCATGTTGTCCAATGTTCATTGTAGGAGAAAGCAGCATGGACTATGAGGCCCCACCTATCCCTGAGGGCCACAATTTGCACAAACACACATTGTGACCCTCAGCGTGAGCCCTATCCTCATGTAAAGCCGTTTAGTGACTGGAACAACAGCCCACATATGGGGCTTGCAAAGCCCCTAGTCCCCCAATCTCAACCAGAGTTCGAGATGTCTAGTCACCCCTACTCAGGGCTCTACTCTGGAATCCCTCTTTGGTGGGACACCGGAGGTAAAAAAAAAAAAAATACAGAAAGGACTCTTCCCATCCACAGAATGATCCCAACCACTTGGGATCAGGCCAAATGAAAAGAGAAAGAATTGTCCATGGCCCTTGAGGACACCCCGACATTCCACGGCCACCATTTACACAAAATCCAGAGACAAAACCCTGAGCAAGCGCCACATACTCGCCCTTTGTTCATAGCCCGGAAAATTCTCACGGTCTGTAGATCGAGCCTTCATACATACATCCCCAAACCTAAGCTGAGTTTGTGTTTTCAGACTTCTGTCCCCACAGTCCTGGCCCACACAATATCCAAGCAGGGGCCCCTGGAGCCACACCTCAGGACTGTGGCTTCCCTCTCCAGGGGAATTCTGCCATTTCCATTGGCCACAACCCTATAGATTAAGAGAATCCTCCAAACTCCCCCTGGCCATCCGAATTGTGTTGGCTGCCCAGGACACACAGGGATGATCTTTCACAAGTTAGGAAACCACCTCCACTAAGACCCAGAGATAGATATCCCCATAGAATAAGATTGAACTGGACGGGCACTTAGGCCCTAATCAGATCCATTGCTTTTGATTCCAGTCATCTCTCCTCAGAGGCCTGGTTTACAATACCAGCATATGGGAGATTCCTTAGGCACTCATCAAAACAATTCTCTTCTCTACATAGGAAACATACTCTTTAGAGCTCCATCAAAACCTCCGGTTATGAACATCCCTCAAGGCCCCGGATCAAGCACCCCATTCCAAAGTCTACATGGACACAAATGCACATTATGACCCATCCTCAACTCACCCATTTCAAAACACCCGCCTCGGTTGCTCCCCTAGATCCAGCAGATCGAACTTGCCTTGGCTCTATGAGACACCTGGAATGGGAGGCAGGCTGCCCACGCATCCATCCTTAGAACCCTGCTCTGGATAACTTCCTTATGGGATGTCCTGGAGCCATCCAACATGTCTCGACTGTCCCACAGAAGGAATCATTGTGGTTTGGAGCATCTCACAATTCCCATAGTGGAAAAACCTCCATGTCCTCGTGACACCCTCCCCTTCATGAATGGGCCGTCATGGACAGAAACTCCGACCTAAGAAAACGTCTGATCCTAGCTCTGTCTTCAGGTATACGGGATCTCGAATCATCTCTGCAGAGGGTGCCTGCCGTCCCCTCACCCAGAAATATAAGTCTGGCTTGTGTTCTCAGAATTTTTTCCTCACACTCCTGGCCCACAAGCCTTCCAGTTTGGGAATTTTGGAGTCACTATGTGGCACTGTGTCTTCCCTCCAGAGGAAAAACGTTGCCCTCTGGGCTACCCAGTAACCACAAATGAGTACCATCCTGCACGAAACTCGACTGCACCCCAATGATGCAGTCTAGCCTGGGCACTAATTCCCTGTCTGCCACAGCCTGAGCCTGCACCTCCCAACCCACACTCAACAGCTGGCCGAACACTGAGCACATCAGACACACCATGGCCTTAGGGCTTCATCTCTTCCCAACCTCAGTTTTAAGGCTTCAGAACCTAGACCTTAAATCCAATCACAGTCCAGGAGTGAAAGTGTTGCAGAAATTAGAACTCCATCTTCCCCATTGCCAGAAAACTTGTGGTTCCCATACTGTGCAACGTTCAGTGTAGGAGAAACCAGCATGGTACATTAGGCCACGCCCTGACTTGAGGGGCTCCTTGGGCACAAAAACACATTGTGAAACTCAGTGTGAGACCTATCCTCAAGGAAGGCCTCTCAGTGTCTGGACCAAGAGCCCACATGGAGCTGGCCATATTCTTAGGTCCCAATGTTAACCAGAGGTCTGGTTGTCCTGTTGCCCATACCCACGACTCTGCTCTGGAATCCCTCTTTTGTTGGTCCACCGGAGGTTAAAAAAAAAAACAAAAAACAAAAAACAAAAAACATAAACAACAACAACAAAAAAAAAAACAGAAAGGCCTCCTTCCTTCCCACAGAATGACCCCAAACTCTTGGGATCGGGTCAAATCCCCAGAAAGGGAGCCTCATCGATGTCCAACGAGGACACCCCGACATTCCATGGCAATCGGTGACACATTTCCAGAAAAAAAAAAAAAAAGCATGAGCAAGCACCTCACATTCGCCCTTTGTTCATATCCCAAAGAGGTCTCCTCACGGTCTATAGATCAGGCCGGCCATACCTACATCCCACAACCTAAGTGGAGTTTGTGTTTTCAGACTTTTGTCCAAATAGCCCTGGACCACACACGCTCCACACTTGGGTCCCTGGAGCCACACCTCAGGACTGTGCTTCCCTTTCAAGGGAATTCTTCCCATTCCATTGGCCACAACCTTGCAAATTAGGAAAAACCTCCAAAGACACCGAGGCCATCCCAATAGTGTAGGCCGCCCAGGACAAACAGGGGTGATCTCAAACCAGCTGAGCAACTACCTCCACTCAGACAACAGATGTACCCAGAGAAGAATATTAAACCGGACAGGCCCCTAGGCCCTAATCAGATCCATTGCTTTAGTTTCCAGGCATCTCTCCTCAGAGGCCTCGTTTCCAATACCAGCATATGGTGGTTTCCTGAGGCACCAATAAGAACAAATCTCGTCTCCCCATGGAAACTTGCTCATTGGAGCTTTGTCATAACCTCTGGTTAGGAGAATCCTTCAGGGCCCTGGTGCCACTGCCCCATACAAAGGTCTCCATGGACTCAAACCTACATTAAGACCATCCTCAGGAAAGTCCATATCAACTCAGCCCCCTCTGTTGCTACCCCAAGCCAGCAGGTCAAACGTTTCTTGTTGCTAGGAGACAATTGGAATGTGAGGCTGGCTGCCCAGGCATCCATACTTAGAACCCTGTTCTGGGAAAATACCTTATAAGACGTCCTGGAGCCATCCAACAAATCTTAATTGTCCCACAGAAGGAATCCTTGCGGTTTGGAGCATCTCACAACTCCAATAGTGGGAAAACCCCCATGGCCTCATAATGCCCCCCCTTCCTGATGGGGCCCACATGGACAGAAACTCAAACCTGAGCCAAAGTCTGAACCTCGACCTGACTTCAGACGCACGAGATCTCAATTCAGCTCTGCAGAGTGTGCCTGCCATGTCCTTGCCCTGAAACCTAAGCCTAGCTTGTGTTCTCAGACTTCCGTCCTCACTCTCCTGGCCCAAAAGCCCTCCAGTTTGGGAATTCCGAAGCCACAATGCAGCACTCTGCCTGCCCGCCAGAAGAAAAACTTTGCCCTATGCTGCTAATAAGAAACCCCAAATGATTTTCTAATGCATGCCACTCGATTGTAAAGCAATTATACAGCCCACCCTGTATACTAATGCCCTGTCTGGCACAGCCTGAGACAAGACATCCCAAACGACACCCAGACAGCTGGCCCCAACCTGGACACATAGGACCCGTTATGGCTGTAGGTCGTCATCTCTTCCCAACCTCGGTTTTCAGGCTTCAGAACCTAGACCTTATCTCCAATCACTGCCCAGGGGTGAACGTGATGCAGAAATTAGAATTCCTCCTTCCCCATGGCCAGAAACCTTGTGGTTGGCATGTTGTCCAACGTTCAATGTGGGAAAACCTGCACTGTCCGAAAGGCCACGCCAGTGCTTGAGGGCCGCCTAGGGCACAGACATGCATTGTGACCTGCAGCGTGAGTCCCGTATTAAAGTAACGCCTCTCAGTGGCTGGACCATGATCCTGCATATGGGGCTTGTCATATCCATAGGCCCCCAGGCTTAACCAGAGGGCGAGTATTCCAGTTGTCAGTACCCACTGCTATGCTCTAGAATCCCTCTAATGGGGGGACACATGAAGCAGAAAACAGGACACTTCCCTTCCCACAGAATGACCCCAAACTCTTGGGGGCTGGACAAACTACCAGAGAGGGAGACTTCTACGACCCATGAGGCAACTCCTACATTAAACGGCCATTGTGGACAAAACATCCAGAGGCTAAAGCCTGAGAGACTGCCTCCCTCTCACCCTTCTTTCATATCCAGAGGAGCTCCCCTCATGGACTGTAGATCAGGCCTGCCGTAACCTCGGCCCCAAACCTGAGCTGAGTTAGGGTTTTTGGAAGTCTGTCTGCACAGCCATGGCCCACACAGCCTCCAGGCTGGGGTCTCTGGAGCCACACCACAGAACTGTGCCTGCTCTCTCCTAAGAAACTGCCCATTCCATTGGCCACATCTCTACAAAATAGTAGAAAGCTCAAGGTCCCCAAGGACATCCCACTACCGCAAGCCGCACTGGACAAATAGGGGCATTATGACACAAGCTGAGCAACTACTACCTCCATGCAGAAACACAGACAGATATCCGCAGAGACAGAAGATTGAACCAGACAGGCCCCTAGGCCCTATTATGAACTCTTGCTTTGGTGTCCAGGTATCACTCCTCAGAGGCCTGGGTTCGAAGACCAGCATACGGGGCTTTCCTGAGGCACCAGACAGAAGACCTCTCATCTCCACATGGGAAGCTTCCTTGTTGGAGTTGTGTCAAGCCCTTCGGGTTGGAGAATCCTGCAGAGTCCCTTAGCTACTGCCACATTCCAAGGTCTCCATGGCCACCAACCCACATTATGACTCATCCTCAGGAGAGTCCATTTAAACTCAGCCTTCTGGGTAGCTCACCCAAGAGCCCGCAGATTGAGCGTGCCTTGTCTCGACCAGGCAATGGGAAGGTGAGTTGGCGTTTCTCGGCATCCATGCTTACGGCCCTGCTCTCGAGTCTTTCTGTATGGGGCATCCTGGAACCATCCAATAGTACTCGACTGTCCTGAAGAAGGAAACATTGAAGTTTGGAGCAGCTCACAACTCCCAGCGTAGGGAAAGCTCCCTGGCCTCATGTCGCCCCCATCCCATTCAGGAAGGGGCCGTCATGGACACAAACTTCAGCTTGAGGCAACATCTGATACTCGCCCTGACCTCACCTGCAGGAGATCTCGATTCAGCCTCTGCAGAGTGGGCCTGCCATGCTCTTGGCCCCAAAACTCGTGCTAGCTTGTGTTTTCAGTCTTCCTTCCTCACAATCCTGGCCACACCCCTCCAGTTTGGCAATTCTGGAGACCCAATGCAGCACTCTGCCTGCCCTCCAGAAGAAAAATGTTACCCTATAGGGCTAACCAGAAACGCCAAATGAGTAACAACCTGCATGTCACTCGACCATACCCCAATTATACAGTCTAGCCTGTGCACTAAAGCCCTGTCTGACACAGCCTGAGGGCAGACCTCCAGTCCAACACCCAGACAGCTGGCCGTACACAGAGCATATCACACCCACAATGGCTTTAGGCCATCATCTCTACCCAACCTCAGTTTTCACCTTCAGAACCTAGACCTTATCTCCACTCACTGCTCAGGAGTGAACGTGATGCAAGAATCAGAACTTCTCCTTCGCCTTGGCAAGAAACCTAGTGGTTGGCATGTTGTCCAATGTTCATTGTAGAAGAAAGCAGCATGGACAATGAGGCCCCACCTAACCCTGAGGGCCACAATGTGCACAAACACACATTGAGACCCTCAGCGTGAGCCCTATCCTCAAGTAAAGCCGATTAGTGACTGGAACAACAGCCCACATATGGGGCTTACCAAGCCCCAGTCCCCCAATATCAACAAGAGTTCGAGATGTCTAGTCACCCCTACTCAGGGCTCTACTCGGGAATCCCTCTTTGGTGGGACACCTGAGGTAAAAAAAAAAAAAATACAGAAAGGACTCTTCCCATCCACAGAATGATCCCAATCACTTGGGATCAGCCCATATCACCAGAGAAAAAATTGTCCATGGTCCTTGAGGACATCCTGAAATTCCACAGCCACCGTTGACACAAAATTCAGAGACAAAAGCCTGAGCAAGCGCCACATGCTCGCCCTTTGTTCATAGCCCCGAAATTTCTCACGGTCTGTAGATCGAGCCTTCATACATACATCCCCAAACCTAAGCTGAGTTTGTGTTTTCTGAATTCTGTCCCCACAGGCATGGCCCACACACCATCCAAGCTGGGGCCCCTGGAGCCACACCTCAGGACTGTGGCTTCCCTCTCCAGGGGAATTCTGCCATTTCCATTGGCCACAACCCTATAGATTAGGAGAATCCTCCAAACTCCCCCAGGCCATCCGAATTGTGTTGGCTGCCCAGGACACACAGGGATGATCTTTCACAAGTTAGGAAACCACCTCCACTCAGACCCAGAGACAGATATCCCCATAGAATAAGATTGAACTGGACGGGCACTGAGGCCCTAATCAGATCGATTGATTTTGATTCCAGTCATCTCTCCTCAGAGGCCTGGTTTCCAATACCAGCATATGGGAGATTCCTTAGGCACTCATCAAAACAATTCTCTTCTCTACATAGGAAATATACCCTTTAGAGCTCCATCAAAACCTCCGGTTATGAACATCCCTCAAGGCCCCGGATCAAGCACCCCATTCCAAGGTCTACATGGACACAAATGCACATTATGACCCATCCTCAACTCACCCATTTCAAAACACCCGCCTCGGTTGCTCCCCTAGATCCAGCAGATCGAACTTGCCTAGGCTCTATGAGACACCTGGAATGGGAGGCAGGCTGCCCAGGCATCCATCCTTAGAACCCTGCTCTGGATAACTTCCTTATGGGATGTCCTGGAGCCATCCAACATGTCTCGACTGTCCCACAGAAGGAATCATTGTGGTTTGGAGCATCTCACAATTCCCATAGTGGGAAAACCTCCATGTCCTCGTGACACCCTCCCCTTCATGAATGGGCCGTCATGGACAGAAACTCCGACCTAAGAAAACATCTTATCCTAGCTCTGTCTTCAGGTATACGGGATCTCGAATCATCTCTGCAGAGGGTGCCTGCCGTCCACTCACCCCGAAATCTAAGTCTGGCTTGTGTTCTCAGAATTTTTTCCTCACACTCCTGGCCCACAAGCCTTCCAGTTTGGGAATTTTGGAGTCACTATGTGGCACTGTGTCTTCCCTCCAGAAGAAAAACGTTGCCCTCTGGGGCTACCCAGTAACCACAAATGAGTACCATCCTGCACGAAACTCGACTGCACCCCAATGATGCAGTAAGCCTGAGCAATAATTCCCTGTCTGCCACAACCTGAGCCTGCACCTCCCAACCCACACTCAACAGCTGGCCGAACACTGAGCACATCAGACACACCATGGCCTTAGGGCTTCATCTCTTCCCAACCTCAGTTTTCAGGCTTCTGAACCTAGACCTTAAATCCAATCACAGTCCAGGAGTGAAAGTGTTGCAGAAATTAGAACTCCATCTTCCCCATTGCCAGAAAACTTGTGGTTCCCATACTGTGCAATGTTCAGTGTAGGAGAAACCAGCATGGTACATTAGGCCACGCCCTGACTTGAGGGGCTCCTTGGGCACAAAAACACATTGTGAAACTCAGTGTGAGACCTATCCTCAAGGAAGGCCTCTCAGTGTCTGGACCAAGAGCCCACATATGGGGCTTGCCATGTTCTTAGTTCCCATTGTTAACAAGAGGTCTGGTTGTCAGGTTGCCCCCACCCATGACTCTGCTCTGGAATCCCTCTTTTGGTGGTCCACCTGAGGTAAAAAAAACAAAAAAAACAAAAAACAAAAAACAAAACAAAACAAAAAAAAACCAGAAAGGCCTCCTCCCTTCCCATAGAATGACCCCAATCTCTTGGGCTCGGGTCAAATCCCCAGAAAGGGAGCCTCATATATGGCCCATGAGGACACCCCGACATTCCATGGCAATCGGTGACATATTTCCAGAAAAAAAAAAAAAAAACCATGAGCATGCACATCACATTCGCCCTTTGTTCATATCCCGAAGAGGTCTCCTCACGGTCTATAGATCGGGCCGGCCATACCTAAATCCCACAACCTAAGTGGAGTTTGTGTTTTCAGACTTTTGGGCAAATAGCCCTGGACCACACACGCTCCACACTTGGGTCCCTGGAGCCACACCTCAGGACTGTGCTTCCCTTTCAAGGGAATTCTTCCCATTCCATTGGCCACAACCTTGCAAATTAGGAAAAACCTCCAAAGTCACCGAGGCCATCCCAATAGTGTAGGCCGCCCAGGACAAACAGGGGTGATCTCAAACCAGCTGAGCAACTACCTCCACTCAGACAACAGATGTCCCCAGAGAAGAATTTTGAACAGGACAGGCCCCTAGGCCCTAAACAGATCCATTGCTTTGGTTTCCAGGCATCTCTCCTCAGAGGCCTCGTTTCCAATACCAGCATATGGTGGTTTACTGAGGCACCAATAAGAACAAATCTCGTCTCCCCATGGAAACTTGCTCATTGGAGCTTTGTCATAACCTCTGGTTAGGAGAATCCTTCAGGGCCCTGGTGCCACTGCCCCATACAAAGGTCTCCATGGACTCAAACCAACATTAAGACCATCCTCAGGAAAGTCCATTTCAACTCAGCCCCCTCTGTTGCTACCTCAAGCCAGCAGATCAAACGTTTCTTGTTGCTAGGAGACAATTGGAATGTGAGGCTGGCTGCCCAGGCATCCATACTTAGAACCCTGTTCTGGGAAAATACCTTATAAGACGTCCTGGAGCCATCCAACAAATCTTAATTGTCCCACAGAAGGAATCCTTGCGGTTTGGAGCATCTCACAACTCCAATAGTGGGAAAACCCCCATGGCCTCATAATGCCCCCCCTTCCTGATGGGGCCCACATGGACAGAAACTCAAACCTGAGCCAAAGTCTGAACCTCGACCTGACTTCAGACGCACGAGATCTCAATTCAGCTCTGCAGAGTGTGCCTGCCATGTCCTTGCCCTGAAACCTAAGCCTAGCTTGTGTTCTCAGACTTCCGTCCTCACTCTCCTGGCCCAAAAGCCCTCCAGTTTGGGAATTCCGAAGCCACAATGCAGCACTCTGCCTGCCCTCCAGAAGAAAAACTTTGCCCTATGCTTTTAATAAGAAACCCCAAATGATTTTCTAATGCATGCCACTCGATTGTAAAGCAATTATACAGCCCACCCTGTATTCTAATGCCCTGTCTGGCACAGCCTGAGACAAGACATCCCAAACGACACCCAGACAGCTGGCCCCAACTTGGACACATAGGACCCGCTATGGCTGTAGGTTGTCTTCTCTTCCCAACCTCGGTTTTCAGGCTTCAGAACCTAGACCTTATCTCCAACACTTCCCAGGGGTGAACGTGATGCAGAAATTAGAATTCCTCCTTCCCCATGGCCAGAAACCTTGTGGTTGGCATGTTGTCCAACGTTCAATGTGGGAAAACCTGCATTGTCCGGAAGGCCACACCAGTGCTTGAGGGCCGCCTAGGGCACAGACATGCATTGTGACCTGCAGCGTGAGTCCCGTATTAAAGTAACGCCTCTCAGTGGCTGGACCAAGATCCTGCATATGGGGCTTGTCATATCCATAGGCCCCCAGGCTTAACCAGAGGGCGAGTATTCCAGTTGTCAGTACCCACTGCTATGCTCTAGAATCCCTCTACTGTGGGGACACATGAAGCAGAAAACAGGACACTTCCCTTCCCACAGAATGACCCCAAACTCTTGGGGGCTGGACAAACTACCAGAGAGGGAGACTTCTACGACCCATGAGGCAACTCCTACATTAAACGGCCATTGTGGACAAAACATCCAGAGACAAAAGCCTGAGCGAATGCCTCCCTCTCACCCTTCTTTCATATCCAGAGGAGCTCCCCTCATGGACTGTACATCAGGCCTGCCGTAACCTCGGCCCCAAACCTGAGCTGAGTTAGGGTTTTTGGAAGTCTGTCTGCACAGCCATGGTCCACACAGCCTCCAGGCTGGGGTCTCTGGAGCCACACCACAGAACTGTGCCTGCTCTCTCCTAAGAAACTGCCCATTTTATTGGCCACAACTCTACAAAATAGTAGAAACCTCAAGGTCCCCAAGGACATCCCACTACCGCAAGCCGCACTGGACAAATAGGGGCATTATGACACAAGCTGAGCAACTACTACCTCCATGCACACACACAGACAGATATCCGCAGAGACAGAAGATTGAACCAGACAGGCCCCTAGGCCCTATTATGAACTCTTGCTTTGGTGTCCAGGTATCACTCCTCAGAGGCCTGGGTTCGAAGACCAGCATATGGGGCTTTCCTGAGGCACCAGACAGAAGACCTCTCATCTCCACATGGGAAGCTTCCTTGTTGGAGTTGTGTCAAGCCCTTCGGGTTGGAGAATCCTGCAGAGTCCCTTAGCTACTGCCACATTTCAAGGTCTCCATGGCCACCAACCCACATTATGACTCATCCTCAGCAGAGTCCATTTAAACTCAGCCTTCTGAATAGCTCACCCAAGAGCCCGCAGATTGAGCGTGCCTTGTCTCTACCAGGCAATGGGAAGGTGAGTTGGCGTTTCTCGGCATCCATGCTTAGGGCCCTGCTCTCGAGTCTTTCTGTATGGGGCATCCTGGAACCATCCAATAGTACTCGACTCTCCTGAAGAAGGAAACTTTGAATTTTGGAGCAGCTCACAACTCCCAGCGTAGGGAAACCTCCCTGGCCTCATGACGCCCCCACCCCCTTCAGATTGGGGCCGTCATGGACACAAACTCCAGCTTGAGGCAACATCTGATACTCACCCTGACCTCACGTGAAGGAGATGTCGATTCAGCCTCTGCAGAGTGGGCCTGCCATGCTCTTGGCCCCAAAACTCGTGCTAGCTTGTGTTTTCAGACTTCCTTCCTCACAATCCTGGCCACACCCCTCCAGTTTGGCAATTCTGGAGACCCAATGCAGCACTCTGCCTGCCCTCCAGAAGAAAAATGTTGCCCTATAGGGCTAACCAGAAATGCCAAATGAGTAACAACCTGCATGCCACTCGACCATACCCCAATTATACAGTCTAGCCTGTGCACTAAAGCCCTGTCTGACACAGCCTGAGGGCAGACTTCCAGTCCAACACCCAGACAGCTGGCCGTACACAGAGCATATCACACCCACAATGGCTTTAGGCCATCATCTCTACCCAACCTCAGTTTTCACCTTCAGAACCTAGACCTTATCTCCACTCACTGCTCAGGAGTGAACGTGATGCAAGTATCAGAACTTCTCCTTCGCCTTGGCAAGAAACCTAGTTGTAGGCATGTTGTCCAATGTTCTTTGTAGGAGAAAGCAGCATGGACTATGAGGCCCCACCTATCCCTGAGGGCCACAATTTGCACAAACACACATTGTGACCCTCAGCGTGAGCCCTATCCTCATGTAAAGCCTCTTAGTGACTGGAACAACAGCCCACATATGGGGCTTGCCAAGCCCCTAGTCCCCCAATCTCAACCAGAGTTCGAGATGTCTAGTCACTCCTACTCAGTGCTCTACTCTGTAATCCCGCTTTGGTGGGACACCTGAGGTAAAAAAAAAAAAAATACAGAAAGGACTCTTCCCATCCCCAGAATGATCCCAATCACTTGGGATCAGGCTAAATGACCAGAGAAAGCATTGTCCATGGCCCTTGAGGACACCCCGACATTCCACGGCCACCATTGACACAAAATCCAGAGACAAAAGCCTGAGCAAGAGCCACATACTCGCCCTTTGTTCATAGCCCGGAAAATTCTCACGGTCTGTAGATCGAGCCTTCATACATACATCCCCAAACCTAAGCTGAGTTTGTGTTTTCAGACTTCTGTCCCCACAGTCCTGGCCCACACACCATCCAAGCTGGGGCCCCTGGAGCCACACCTCAGGACTTTGACTTCCCTCTCCAGGGGAATTCTGCCTTTTCCATTGGCCACAACCCTATAGATTAGGAGAATCCTCCAAACTCCCCCAGGCCATCCGAATTGTGTTGGCTGCCCAGGACACACAGGGATGATCTTTCACAAGTTAGGAAACCACCTCCACTCAGACCCAGAGACAGATATCCCCATAGAATAAGATTGAACTGGACGGGCACTTAGGCCCTAATCAGATCCATTGATTTTGATTCAAGTCATCTCTCCTCAGAAGCCTGGTTTCCAATACCAGCATATGGGAGATTCCTTAGGCACTCATCAAAACAATTCTCTTCTCTACATAGGAAACATACTCTTCAGAGCTCCGTCAAAACCTCCGGTTATGAACATCCCTCAAGGCCCCGGATCAAGCACCCCATTCCAAGGTCTACATGGACACAAATGCACATTATGACCCATCCTCAACTCACCCATTTCAAAACCCCCGCCTCGGTTGCTCCCCTAGATCCAGCAGATCGAACTTGCCTTGGCTCTATGAGACACCTGGAATGGGAGGCAGGCTGCCCAGGCATCCATCCTTAGAACCCTGCTCTGGATAACTTCCTTATGGGATGTCCTGGTGCCATCCAACATGTCTCGACTGTCCCACAGAAGGAATCATTGTGGTTTGGAGCATCTCACAATTCCCATAGTGGGAAAACCTCCATGTCCTCGTGACACCCTCCCCTTCATGAATGGGCCGTCATGGACAGAAACTCCGACCTAAGAAAACGTCTGATCCTAGCTCTGTCTTCAGGTATACGGAATCTCGAATCATCTCTGCAGAGGGTGCCTGCCGTCCCCTCACCCCGAAATCTAAGTCTGGCTTGTGTTCTCAGAATTTTTTCCTCACACTCCTGGCCCACAAGCCTTCCAGTTTGGGAATTTTGGAGTCACTATGTGGCACTGTGTCTTCCCTCCAGAAGAAAAACGTTGCCCTCTGGGGCTACCCAGTAACCACAAATGAGTACCATCCTGCACGAAACTCGACTGCACCCCAATGATGCAGTCTAGCCTGGGCACTAATTCCCTGTCTGCCACAGCCTGAGCCTGCACCTCCCAACCCACACTCAACAGCTGGCCGAACACTGAGCACATCAGACACACCATGGCTTTAGGTCTTCATCTCTTCCCAACCTCAGTTTTCAGGCTTCAGAACCTAGACCTTAAATCCAATCACAGTCCAGGAGTGAAAGTGTTGCAGAAATTAGAACTCCATCTTCCCCATTGCCAGAAAACTTGTGGTTCCCATACTGTGCAACGTTCAGTGTAGGAGAAACCAGCATGGTACATTAGGCCACGCCCTGACTTGAGGGGCTCCTTGGGCACAAAAACACATTGTGAAACTCAGTGTGAGACCTATCCTCATGGAAGGCCTCTCAGTGTCTGGACCAAGAGCCCACATATGGGGCTTGCCATGTTCTTAGTTCCCAATGTTAACCAGAGTTCTGGTTGTCCAGTTGCCCCCACCCACGACTCTGCTCTGGAATCCCTCTTTTGGTGGTCCACCTGAGGTAAAAAAAAACAAAAAACAAAAAACAAAAAAAATAAACAAAAAAAACCAGAAAGGCCTCCTCCCTTCCCACAGAATGACCCCAAACTCTAGGGATCGTGTCAAATCCCCAGAAAGGGAGCCTCATCGATGGCCAACGAGGACACCCCGACATTCCATGGCAATCGGTGACACATTTCCAGAAAAAAAAAAAATTCATGAGCATGCACATCACATTCGCCCTTTGTTCATATCCCGAAGAGGTCTCCTCACGGTCTATAGATCGGGCCGGCCATACCTACATCCCACAACCTAAGTGGAGTTTGTGTTTGCAGACTTTTGTCCAAATAGCCCTGGACCACACACGCTCCACACTTGGGTCCCTGGAGCCACACCTCAGGACTGTGCTTCCCTTTCAAGGGAATTCTTCCCATTCCATTGGCCACAACCTTGCAAATTAGGAAAAACCTCCAAAGTCACCGAGGCCATCCCAATAGTGTAGGCCGCCCATGACAAACAGGGGTGATCTCAAACCAGCTGAGCAACTACCTCCACTCAGACAACAGATGTCCCCAGAGAAGAATATTGAACCGGACAGGCCCCTAGGCCCTAAACAGATCCATTGCTTTGGTTTCCAGGCATCTCTCCTCAGAGGCCTCGTTTCCATTACCAGGATATGGTGGTTTCCTGAGGCACCAATAAGAACAAATCTCGTCTCCCCATGGAAACTTGCTCATTGGAGCTTTGTCATAACCTCTGGTTAGGAGAATCCTTCAGGGCCCTGGTGCCACTGCCCAATACCAAGGGCTCCATGGACTCAAACCAACATTAAGACCATCCTCAGGAAAGTAGATTTCAACTCAGCCCCCTCTGTTGCTACCCCAAGCCAGCAGATCAAACGTTTCTTGTTGCTAGGAGACAATTGGAATGTGAGGCTGGCTGCCCATGCATCCATACTTAGAACCCTGTTCTGGGAAAATACCTTATAAGACGTCCTGGAGCCATCCAACAAATCTTAATTGTCCCACAGAAGGAATCCTTGCCGTTTGGAGCATCTCACAACTCCAATAGTGGGAAAACCCCCATGGCCTCATAATGCCTCCCCTTCCTGAAGGGGCCAACATGGACAGAAACTCAAACCTGAGCCAAAGTCTGAACCTCGACCTGACTTCAGACGCATGAGATCTCAATTCAGCTCTGCAGAGTGTGCCTGCCATGTCCTTGCCCCGAAACCTAAGCCTAGCTTGTGTTCTCAGACTTCCGTCCTCACTCTCCTGGCCCACAAGCCCTCCAGTTTGGGAATTCCGAAGCCACAATGCAGCACTCTGCCTGCCCTCCAGAAGAAAAACTTTGCCCTATGCTGCTAATAAGAAACCCCAAATGATTTTCTAATGCATGCCACTCGATTGTAAAGCAATTATACAGCCCACCCTGTATACTAATGCCCTGTCTGGCACAGCCTGAGACAAGACATCCCAAACGACACCCAGACAGCTGATCCCAACCTGGACACATAGGACCCGCTATGGCTATAGGTCGTCATCTCTTCCCAACCTCGGTTTTCAGGCTTCAGAACCTAGACCTTATCTCCAATCACTGCCCAGGGGTGAACGTGATGCAGAAATTAGAATTCCTCCTTCCCCATGGCCAGAAACCTTGTGGTTGGCATGTTGTCCAACGTTCAATGTGGGAAAACCTGCATTGTCCGAAAGGCCACACCAGTGCTTGAGGGCCGCCTAGGGCACAGACATGCATTGTGACCTGCAGCGTGAGTCCCGTATTAAAGTAACGCCTCTCAGTGGCTGGACCAAGATCCTGCATATGGGGCTTGTCATATCCATAGGCCCCCAGGCTTAACCAGAGGGCGAGTATTCCAGTTGTCAGTACCCACTGCTATGCTCTAGAATCCCTCTACTGGGGGGACACATGAAGCAGAAAATAGGACACTTCCCTTCTTACAGAATGACCCCAAACTCTTGGGGGCTGGACAAACTACCAGAGAGGGAGACTTCTATGACCCATGAGGCAACTCCTACATTAAACGGCCATTGTGGACAAAACATCCAGAGACAAAAGCCTGAGCGACTGCCTCCCTCTCACCCTTCTTTCATATCCAGAGGAGCTCCCCTCATGGACTGTAGATCAGGCCTGCCGTAACCTCGGCCCCAAACCTGAGCTGAGTTAGGGTTTTTGGATGTCTGTCTGCACAGCCATGGCCCACACAGCCTCCAGGCTGGGGTCTCTGGAGCCACACCACAGAACTGTGCCTGCTCTCTCCTAAGAAACTGCCCATTCCATTGGCCACAACTCTACAAAATAGTAGAAACCTCAAGGTCCCCAAGGACATCCCACTACCGCAAGCCGCACTGGACAAATAGGGGCATTATGACACAAGCTGAGCAACTACTACCTCCATGCACACACACAGACAGATATCCGCAGAGACAGAAGATTGAACCAGACAGGCCCCTAGGCCCTATTATGAACTCTTGCTTTGGTGTCCAGGTATCACTCCTCAGAGGCCTGGGTTCGAAGACCAGCATACGGGGCTTTCCTGAGGCACCAGACAGAAGACCTCTCATCTCCACATGGGAAGCTTCCTTGTTGGGGTTGTGTCAAGCCCTACGGGTTGGAGAATCCTGCAGAGTCCCTTAGCTACTGCCACATTCCAAGGTCTCCATGGCCACCAACCCACATTATGACTCATCCTCAGGAGAGTCCATTTAAACTCAGCCTTCTGGGTAGCTCACCCAAGAGCCCGCAGATTGAGCATGCCTTGTCTTGACCAGGCAATGGGAAGGTGAGTTGGCGTTTCTCGGCATCCATGCTTAGGGCCCTGCTCTCGAGTCTTTCTGTATGGGGCATCCTGGAACCATCCAATAATACTCGACTGTCCTGAAGAAGGAAACTTTGAAGTTTGGAGCAGCTCACAACTCCCAGCGTAGGGAAACATCCCTGGGCTCATGACGCCCCCACCCCCTTCAGGAAGGGGCCGTCATGGACACAAACTCCAGCTTGAGGCAACATCTGATACTCGCCCTGACCTCACCTGCAGGAGATCTCGATTCAGCCTCTGCAGAGTGGGCCTGCCATGCTCTTGGACCCAAAACTCGTGCTAGCTTGTGTTTTCAGACTTCCTTCCTCACAATCCTGGCCACACCCCTCCAGATTGGCATTTCTGGAGACACAATGCAGCACTCTGCCTGCCCTCCAGAAGAAAAATGTTGCCCTATAGGGCTAACCAGAAACGCCAAATGAGTAACAACCTGCATGCCACTCGACCATACCCCAATTATACAGACTAGCCTGTGCACTAAAGCCCTGTCTGACACAGCCTGAGGACAGACCTCCAGTCCAACACCCAGACAGCTGGCCATACACAGAGCATATCACACCCACAATGGCTTTAGGCCATCATCTCTACCCAACCTCAGTTTTCACATTCAGAACCTAGAACTTATCTCCACTCACTGCTCAGGAGTGAATGTGATGCAAGAATCAGAACTTCTCCTTCGCCTTGGCAAGAAACCTAGTGGTTGGCATATTGTCCAATGTTCATTGTAGGAGAAAGCAGCATGGACTATGAGGCCCCACCTATCCCTGAGGGCCACAATTTGCACAAACACACATTGTGACCCTCAGCGTGAGCCCTATCCTCATGTAAAGCCGTTTAGTGACTGGAACAACAGCCCACATATGGGGCTTGCCAAGCCCCTAGTCCCCCAATCTCAACCAGAGTTCGAGATGTCTAGTCACCCCTACACAGGGCTCTACTCTGGAATCCCTCTTTGGTGGGACACCGGAGGTAAAAAAAAAAAAATACAGAAAGGACTCTTCCCATCCACAGAATGATCCCAACCACTTGGGATCAGGCCAAATGACAAGAGAAAGAATTGTCCATGGCCCTTGTGGACACCCCGACATTCCACGGCCACCATTGACACAAAATCCAGAGACAAAACCCTGAGCAAGCGCCACATACTCGCCCTTTGTTCATAGGCCGGAAAATTCTCACGGTCTGTTGATCGAGCCTTCATACATACATCCACAAACCTAAGCTGAGTTTGTGTTTTCAGACTTTTGTCCCCACAGGCCTGGCCCACACACCATCCAAGCTGGGGCCCCTAGAGCCACACCTCAGGACTGTGGCTTCCCTCTCCAGGGGAATTCTGCCATTTCCATTGGCCACAACCCTATAGATTAAGAGAATCCTCCAAACTCCCCCTGGCCATCCGAATTGTGTTGGCTGCCCAGGACACACAGGGATGATCTTTCACAAGTTAGGAAACCACCTCCACTAAGACCCAGAGATAGATATCCCCATAGAATAAGATTGAACTGGACGGGCACTTAGGCCCTAATCAGATCCATTGCTTTTGATTCCAGTCATCTCTCCTCAGAGGCCTGGTTTACAATACCAGCATATGGGAGATTCCTTAGGCACTCATCAAAACAATTCTCTTCTCTACATAGGAAACATACTCTTTAGAGCTCCATCAAAACCTCCGGTTATGAACATCCCTCAAGGCCCCGGATCAAGCACCCCATTCCAAAGTCTACATGGACACAAATGCACATTATGACCCATCCTCAACTCACCCATTTCAAAACACCCGCCTCGGTTGCTCCCCTAGATCCAGCAGATCGAACTTGCCTTGGCTCTATGAGACACCTGGAATGGGAGGCAGGCTGCCCACGCATCCATCCTTAGAAACCTGCTCTGGATAACTTCCTTATGGATGTCCTGGAGCCATCCAACATGTCTCGACTGTCCCACAGAAGGAATCATTGTGGTTTGGAGCATCTCACAATTCCCATAGTGGGAAAACCTCCATGTCCTCGTGACACCCTCCCCTTCATGAATGGGCCGTCATGGACAGAAACTCCGACCTAAGAAAACGTCTGATCCTAGCTCTGTCTTCAGGTATACGGAATCTCGAATCATCTCTGCAGAGGGTGCCTGCCGTCCCCTCACCCCGAAATCTAAGTCTGGCTTGTGTTCTCAGAATTTTTTCCTCACACTCCTGGCCCACAAGCCTTCCAGTTTGGGATTTTTGGAGTCACTATGTGGCACTGTGTCTTCCCTCCAGAGGAAAAACGTTGCCCTCTGGGGCTACCCAGTAACCACAAATGAGTACCATCCTGCACGAAACTCGACTGCACCCCAATGATGCAGTCTAGCCTGGGCACTAATTCCCTGTCTGCCACAGCCTGAGCCTGCACCTCCCAACCCACACTCAACAGCTGGCCGAACACTGAGCACATCAGACACACCATGGCCTTAGGTCTTCATCTCTTCCCAACCTCAGTTTTCAGGCTTCAGAACCTAGACCTTAAATCCAATCACAGTCCAGGAGTGAAAGTGTTGCAGAAATTAGAACTCCATCTTCCCCATTGCCAGAAAACTTGTGGTTCCCATACTGTGCAACGTTCAGTGTAGGAGAAACCAGCATGGTACATTAGGCCACGCCCTGACTTGAGGGGCTCCTTGGGCACAAAAACACATTGTGAAACTCAGTGTGAGACCTATCCTCAAGGAAGGCCTCTCAGTGTCTGGACCAAGAGCCCACATGGAGCTGGCCATGTTCTTAGGTCCCAATGTTAACCAGAGGTCTGGTTGTCCTGTTGCCCATACCCACGACTCTGCTCTGGAATCCCTCTTTTGGTGGTCCACCGGAGGTTAAAAAAAAAACAAAAAACAAAAAACAAAAAACATAAACAACAACAACAAAAAAAAAACATAAAGGCCTCCTTCCTTCCCACAGAATGACCCCAAACTCTTGGGATCGGATCAAATCCCCAGAAAGGGAGCCTCATCGATGTCCAACGAGGACACCCCGACATTCCATGGCAATCGGTGACACATTTCCAGAAAAAAAAAAAAAAAAGCATGAGCAAGCACCTCACATTCGCCCTTTGTTCATATCCCGAAGAGGTCTCCTCACGGTCTATAGATCAGGCCGGCCATACCTACATCCCACAACCTAAGTGGAGTTTGTGTTTTCAGACTTTTGTCCAAATAGCCCTGGACCACACACGCTCCACACTTGGGTCCCTGGAGCCACACCTCAGGACTGTGCTTCCCTTTCAAGGGAATTCTTCCCATTCCATTGGCCACAACCTTGCAAATTAGGAAAAACCTCCAAAGACACCGAGGCCATCCCAATTGTGTAGGCCGCCCAGGACAAACAGGGGTGATCTCAAACCAGCTGAGCAACTACCTCCACTCAGACAACAGATGTACCCAGAGAAGAATATTAAACCGGACAGGCCCCTAGGCCCTAATCAGATCCATTGCTTTAGTTTCCAGGCATCTCTCCTCAGAGGCCTCGTTTCCAATACCAGCATATGGTGGTTTCCTGAGGCACCAATAAGAACAAATCTCGTCTCCCCATGGAAACTTGCTCATTGGAGCTTTGTCATAACCTCTGGTTAGGAGAATCCTTCAGGGCCCTGGTGCCACTGCCCCATACAAAGGTCTCCATGGACTCAAACCAACATTAAGACCATCCTCAGGAAAGTCCATATCAACTCAGCCCCCTCTGTTGCTACCCCAAGCCAGCAGGTCAAACGTTTCTTGTTGCTAGGAGACAATTGGAATGTGAGGCTGGCTGCCCAGGCATCCATACTTAGAACCCTGTTCTGGGAAAATACCTTATAAGACGTCCTGGAGCCATCCAACAAATCTTAATTGTCCCACAGAAGGAATCCTTGCGGTTTGGAGCATCTCACAACTCCAATAGTGGGAAAACCCCCATGGCCTCATAATGCCCCCCCTTCCTGATGGGGCCCACATGGACAGAAACTCAAACCTGAGCCAAAGTCTGAACCTCGACCTGACTTCAGACGCACGAGATCTCAATTCAGCTCTGCAGAGTGTGCCTGCCATGTCCTTGCCCTGAAACCTAAGCCTAGCTTGTGTTCTCAGACTTCCGTCCTCACTCTCCTGGCCCACAAGCCCTCCAGTTTGGGAATTCCGAAGCCACAATGCAGCACTCTGCCTGCCCGCCAGAAGAAAAACTTTGCCCTATGCTGCTAAGAAGAAACCCCAAATGATTTTCTAATGCATGCCACTCGATTGTAAAGCAATTATACAGCCCACCCTGTATACTAATGCCCTGTCTGGCACAGCCTGAGACAAGACATCCCAAACGACACCCAGACAGCTGGCCCCAACCTGGACACATAGGACCCGTTATGGCTGTAGGTCGTCATCTCTTCCCAACCTCGGTTTTCAGGCTTCAGAACCTAGACCTTATCTCCAATCACTGCCCAGGGGTGAACGTGATGCAGAAATTAGAATTCCTCCTTCCCCATGGCCAGAAACCTTGTGGTTGGCATGTTGTCCAACGTTCAATGTGGGAAAACCTGCACTGTCCGAAAGGCCACGCCAGTGCTTGAGGGCCGCCTAGGGCACAGACATGCATTGTGACCTGCAGCGTGAGTCCCGTATTAAAGTAACGCCTCTCAGTGGCTGGACCAAGATCCTGCATATGGGGCTTGTCATATCCATAGGCCCCCAGGCTTAACCAGAGGGCGAGTATTCCAGTTGTCAGTACCCACTGCTATGCTCTAGAATCCCTCTAATGGGGGGACACATGAAGCAGAAAACAGGACACTTCCCTTCCCACAGAATGACCCCAAACTCTTGGGGGCTGGACAAACTACCAGAGAGGGAGACTTCTACGACCCATGAGGCAACTCCTACATTAAACGGCCATTGTGGACAAAACATCCAGAGACAAAAGCCTGAGCGACTGCCTCCCTCTCACCCTTCTTTCATATCCAGAGGAGCTCCCCTCATGGACTGTAGATCAGGCCTGCCGTAACCTCGGCCCCAAACCTGAGCTGAGTTAGGGTTTTTGGATGTCTGTCTGCACAGCCATGGCCCACACAGCCTCCAGGCTGGGGTCTCTGGAGCCACACCACAGAACTGTGCCTGCTCTCTCCTAAGAAACTGCCCATTCCATTGGCCACAACTCTACAAAATAGTAGAAACCTCAAGGTCCCCAAGGACATCCCACTACCGCAAGCCGCACTGGACAAATAGGGGCATTATGACACAAGCTGAGCAACTACTACCTCCATGCACACACACAGACAGATATCCGCAGAGACAGAAGATTGAACCAGACAGGCCCCTAGGCCCTATTATGAACTCTTGCTTTGGTGTCCAGGTATCACTCCTCAGAGGCCTGGGTTCGAAGACCAGCATACGGGGCTTTCCTGAGGCACCAGACAGAAGACCTCTCATCTCCACATGGGAAGCTTCCTTGTTGGAGTTGTGTCAAGCCCTTCGGGTTGGAGAATCCTGCAGAGTCCCTTAGCTACTGGCACATTCCAAGGTCTCCATGGCCACCAACCCACATTATGACTCATCCTCGGCAGAGTCCATTTAAACTCAGCCTTCTGGATAGCTCACCCAAGAGCCCGCAGATTTAGCGTGCCTTGTCTCGACCAGGCAATGGGAAGGTGAGTTGGCGTTTCTCGGCATCCATGCTTAGGGCCCTGCTCTCGAGTCTTTCTGTATGGGGCATCCTGGAACCATCCAATAATACTCGACTGTCCTGAAGAAGGAAACTTTGAAGTTTGGAGCAGCTCACAACTCCCAGCGTAGGGAAACATCCCTGGGCTCATGACGCCCCCACCCCCTTCAGGAAGGGGCCGTCATGGACACAAACTCCAGCTTGAGGCAACATCTGATACTCGCCCTGACCTCACCTGCAGGAGATCTCGATTCAGCCTCTGCAGAGTGGGCCTGCCATGCTCTTGGACCCAAAACTCGTGCTAGCTTGTGTTTTCAGACTTCCTTCCTCACAATCCTGGCCACACCCCTCCAGATTGGCATTTCTGGAGACACAATGCAGCACTCTGCCTGCCCTCCAGAAGAAAAATGTTGCCCTATAGGGCTAACCAGAAACGCCAAATGAGTAACAACCTGCATGCCACTCGACCATACCCCAATTATACAGACTAGCCTGTGCACTAAAGCCCTGTCTGACACAGCCTGAGGACAGACCTCCAGTCCAACACCCAGACAGCTGGCCATACACAGAGCATATCACACCCACAATGGCTTTAGGCCATCATCTCTACCCAACCTCAGTTTTCACATTCAGAACCTAGAACTTATCTCCACTCACTGCTCAGGAGTGAATGTGATGCAAGAATCAGAACTTCTCCTTCGCCTTGGCAAGAAACCTAGTGGTTGGCATATTGTCCAATGTTCATTGTAGGAGAAAGCAGCATGGACTATGAGGCCCCACCTATCCCTGAGGGCCACAATTTGCACAAACACACATTGTGACCCTCAGCGTGAGCCCTATCCTCATGTAAAGCCGTTTAGTGACTGGAACAACAGCCCACATATGGGGCTTGCCAAGCCCCTAGTCCCCCAATCTCAACCAGAGTTCGAGATGTCTAGTCACCCCTACACAGGGCTCTACTCTGGAATCCCTCTTTGGTGGGACACCGGAGGTAAAAAAAAAAAAATACAGAAAGGACTCTTCCCATCCACAGAATGATCCCAACCACTTGGGATCAGGCCAAATGACAAGAGAAAGAATTGTCCATGGCCCTTGTGGACACCCCGACATTCCACGGCCACCATTGACACAAAATCCAGAGACAAAACCCTGAGCAAGCGCCACATACTCGCCCTTTGTTCATAGGCCGGAAAATTCTCACGGTCTGTTGATCGAGCCTTCATACATACATCCACAAACCTAAGCTGAGTTTGTGTTTTCAGACTTTTGTCCCCACAGGCCTGGCCCACACACCATCCAAGCTGGGGCCCCTAGAGCCACACCTCAGGACTGTGGCTTCCCTCTCCAGGGGAATTCTGCCATTTCCATTGGCCACAACCCTATAGATTAAGAGAATCCTCCAAACTCCCCCTGGCCATCCGAATTGTGTTGGCTGCCCAGGACACACAGGGATGATCTTTCACAAGTTAGGAAACCACCTCCACTAAGACCCAGAGATAGATATCCCCATAGAATAAGATTGAACTGGACGGGCACTTAGGCCCTAATCAGATCCATTGCTTTTGATTCCAGTCATCTCTCCTCAGAGGCCTGGTTTACAATACCAGCATATGGGAGATTCCTTAGGCACTCATCAAAACAATTCTCTTCTCTACATAGGAAACATACTCTTTAGAGCTCCATCAAAACCTCCGGTTATGAACATCCCTCAAGGCCCCGGATCAAGCACCCCATTCCAAAGTCTACATGGACACAAATGCACATTATGACCCATCCTCAACTCACCCATTTCAAAACACCCGCCTCGGTTGCTCCCCTAGATCCAGCAGATCGAACTTGCCTTGGCTCTATGAGACACCTGGAATGGGAGGCAGGCTGCCCACGCATCCATCCTTAGAAACCTGCTCTGGATAACTTCCTTATGGATGTCCTGGAGCCATCCAACATGTCTCGACTGTCCCACAGAAGGAATCATTGTGGTTTGGAGCATCTCACAATTCCCATAGTGGGAAAACCTCCATGTCCTCGTGACACCCTCCCCTTCATGAATGGGCCGTCATGGACAGAAACTCCGACCTAAGAAAACGTCTGATCCTAGCTCTGTCTTCAGGTATACGGGATCTCGAATCATCTCTGCAGAGGGTGCCTGCCGTCCCCTCACCCCGAAATCTAAGTCTGGCTTGTGTTCTCAGAATTTTTTCCTCACACTCCTGGCCCACAAGCCTTCCAGTTTGGGATTTTTGGAGTCACTATGTGGCACTGTGTCTTCCCTCCAGAGGAAAAACGTTGCCCTCTGGGGCTACCCAGTAACCACAAATGAGTACCATCCTGCACGAAACTCGACTGCACCCCAATGATGCAGTCTAGCCTGGGCACTAATTCCCTGTCTGCCACAGCCTGAGCCTGCACCTCCCAACCCACACTCAACAGCTGGCCGAACACTGAGCACATCAGACACACCATGGCCTTAGGGCTTCATCTCTTCCCAACCTCAGTTTTCAGGCTTCAGAACCTAGACCTTAAATCCAATCACAGTCCAGGAGTGAAAGTGTTGCAGAAATTAGAACTCCATCTTCCCCATTGCCAGAAAACTTGTGGTTCCCATACTGTGCAACGTTCAGTGTAGGAGAAACCAGCATGGTACATTAGGCCACGCCCTGACTTGAGGGGCTCCTTGGGCACAAAAACACATTGTGAAACTCAGTGTGAGACCTATCCTCAAGGAAGGCCTCTCAGTGTCTGGACCAAGAGCCCACATGGAGCTGGCCATGTTCTTAGGTCCCAATGTTAACCAGAGGTCTGGTTGTCCTGTTGCCCATACCCACGACTCTGCTCTGGAATCCCTCTTTTGGTGGTCCACCGGAGGTTAAAAAAAAAACAAAAACAAAAAACAAAAAACATAAACAACAACAACAAAAAAAAAACATAAAGGCCTCCTTCCTTCCCACAGAATGACCCCAAACTCTTGGGATCGGATCAAATCCCCAGAAAGGGAGCCTCATCGATGTCCAACGAGGACACCCCGACATTCCATGGCAATCGGTGACACATTTCCAGAAAAAAAAAAAAAAAAAGCATGAGCAAGCACCTCACATTCGCCCTTTGTTCATATCCCGAAGAGGTCTCCTCACGGTCTATAGATCAGGCCGGCCATACCTACATCCCACAACCTAAGTGGAGTTTGTGTTTTCAGACTTTTGTCCAAATAGCCCTGGACCACACACGCTCCACACTTGGGTCCCTGGAGCCACACCTCAGGACTGTGCTTCCCTTTCAAGGGAATTCTTCCCATTCCATTGGCCACAACCTTGCAAATTAGGAAAAACCTCCAAAGACACCGAGGCCATCCCAATTGTGTAGGCCGCCCAGGACAAACAGGGGTGATCTCAAACCAGCTGAGCAACTACCTCCACTCAGACAACAGATGTACCCAGAGAAGAATATTAAACCGGACAGGCCCCTAGGCCCTAATCAGATCCATTGCTTTAGTTTCCAGGCATCTCTCCTCAGAGGCCTCGTTTCCAATACCAGCATATGGTGGTTTCCTGAGGCACCAATAAGAACAAATCTCGTCTCCCCATGGAAACTTGCTCATTGGAGCTTTGTCATAACCTCTGGTTAGGAGAATCCTTCAGGGCCCTGGTGCCACTGCCCCATACAAAGGTCTCCATGGACTCAAACCAACATTAAGACCATCCTCAGGAAAGTCCATATCAACTCAGCCCCCTCTGTTGCTACCCCAAGCCAGCAGGTCAAACGTTTCTTGTTGCTAGGAGACAATTGGAATGTGAGGCTGGCTGCCCAGGCATCCATACTTAGAACCCTGTTCTGGGAAAATACCTTATAAGACGTCCTGGAGCCATCCAACAAATCTTAATTGTCCACAGAAGGAATCCTTGCGGTTTGGAGCATCTCACAACTCCAATAGTGGGAAAACCCCCATGGCCTCATAATGCCCCCCTTCCTGATGGGGCCCACATGGACAGAAACTCAAACCTGAGCCAAAGTCTGAACCTCGACCTGACTTCAGACGCACGAGATCTCAATTCAGCTCTGCAGAGTGTGCCTGCCATGTCCTTGCCCTGAAACCTAAGCCTAGCTTGTGTTCTCAGACTTCCGTCCTCACTCTCCTGGCCCACAAGCCCTCCAGTTTGGGAATTCCGAAGCCACAATGCAGCACTCTGCCTGCCCGCCAGAAGAAAAACTTTGCCCTATGCTGCTAAGAAGAAACCCCAAATGATTTTCTAATGCATGCCACTCGATTGTAAAGCAATTATACAGCCCACCCTGTATACTAATGCCCTGTCTGGCACAGCCTGAGACAAGACATCCCAAACGACACCCAGACAGCTGGCCCCAACCTGGACACATAGGACCCGTTATGGCTGTAGGTCGTCATCTCTTCCCAACCTCGGTTTTCAGGCTTCAGAACCTAGACCTTATCTCCAATCACTGCCCAGGGGTGAACGTGATGCAGAAATTAGAATTCCTCCTTCCCCATGGCCAGAAACCTTGTGGTTGGCATGTTGTCCAACGTTCAATGTGGGAAAACCTGCACTGTCCGAAAGGCCACGCCAGTGCTTGAGGGCCGCCTAGGGCACAGACATGCATTGTGACCTGCAGCGTGAGTCCCGTATTAAAGTAACGCCTCTCAGTGGCTGGACCAAGATCCTGCATATGGGGCTTGTCATATCCATAGGCCCCAGGCTTAACCAGAGGGCGAGTATTCCAGTTGTCAGTACCCACTGCTATGCTCTAGAATCCCTCTAATGGGGGACACATGAAGCAGAAAACAGGACACTTCCCTTCCCACAGAATGACCCCAAACTCTTGGGGGCTGGACAAACTACCAGAGAGGGAGACTTCTACGACCCATGAGGCAACTCCTACATTAAACGGCCATTGTGGACAAAACATCCAGAGACAAAAGCCTGAGCGACTGCCTCCCTCTCACCCTTCTTTCATATCCAGAGGAGCTCCCCTCATGGACTGTAGATCAGGCCTGCCGTAACCTCGGCCCCAAACCTGAGCTGAGTTAGGGTTTTTGGATGTCTGTCTGCACAGCCATGGCCCACACAGCCTCCAGGCTGGGGTCTCTGGAGCCACACCACAGAACTGTGCCTGCTCTCTCCTAAGAAACTGCCCATTCCATTGGCCACAACTCTACAAAATAGTAGAAACCTCAAGGTCCCCAAGGACATCCCACTACCGCAAGCCGCACTGGACAAATAGGGGCATTATGACACAAGCTGAGCAACTACTACCTCCATGCACACACACAGACAGATATCCGCAGAGACAGAAGATTGAACCAGACAGGCCCCTAGGCCCTATTATGAACTCTTGCTTTGGTGTCCAGGTATCACTCCTCAGAGGCCTGGGTTCGAAGACCAGCATACGGGGCTTTCCTGAGGCACCAGACAGAAGACCTCTCATCTCCACATGGGAAGCTTCCTTGTTGGAGTTGTGTCAAGCCCTTCGGGTTGGAGAATCCTGCAGAGTCCCTTAGCTACTGGCACATTCCAAGGTCTCCATGGCCACCAACCCACATTATGACTCATCCTCGGCAGAGTCCATTTAAACTCAGCCTTCTGGATAGCTCACCCAAGAGCCCGCAGATTTAGCGTGCCTTGTCTCGACCAGGCAATGGGAAGGTGAGTTGGCGTTTCTCGGCATCCATGCTT
>NW_028135172.1:0-134104 GCF_964662115.1 Mustela nivalis
ATTTTGACAAGAACTATACTTCTATATTTAAAAAAAAAAAAAACATATTTTAGGGCGCCTGGGTGGCTCAGTGGGTTAAAATCTCTGCCTTCGGCTCAGGTCATGATTCCAGGTTCCTGGGATTGAGTCCCACAGTGGGCTCTCTTCTCAGCAGGGAGCATGCTTCCATTCCTCTCTCTCTGGCTGCCACTCTGCATTTCTATGATCTCTGTCAAGTAAATAAATAAAATTTTTAAAAAACATATTTTATACCAGTTATTCATGTTTATTAACTAAGATATCACAATACAAATAATACAAACAGTTGCTCTTTATTAATACCTTCAACCAAGATCAAAAAATATGTCATATTTTCTCCAAAAATTTTATATCATCTGATAGGTCAGATATATATATAAAATTACATTTAAAGTTTTAAAAATATCAGCAAATATTTTCATTCAAATGCAAATTTGAAAAGAAATCTACTTTTCCAAACCCGACTTTTTATCCTATTTATTTTGAATTTTGTCAACAACTGATAAAATATTTAGCGAGACTATAAATGTTAGATCGAAAAAAATGATTAATAGATGTAGGTTCAAATTATTATGTTCCATTAAAAATGATTCAGTCTTTGATGAACATCTCTTTGGTAATATGTTGTATCCAGATATAGTAAATTAAAGACATATATAAAATTATAGGGAAATGACACCTTCCGTTCCATTATGAGTAGAGCTTTTAAAATGCTATTTGTCACAACCTGTCATCTTGTCATTATGTAGCATTATGTAGCAATTTAAAAATGTATACTCTTCACTTTGAAGTCTTTTGGAAATCTAAAATATGACTTTCTATGGTTTGTGTCTCCATATTGCTTTATTGCCAGTTAAAACAAATCCACATGCTTTGATTCAAAGGTAATAAATTCCTCTTATTTGGAAAAAGGATGTTTATTTTTGTTCTCTCACCCTTAGCAGGTGGTTTCATTTTAGCACACTTCAGAGTTATAATTTCATGCTTATTAAAAACATTTATTTTGATCTACATAGATGAATGAAACTTTTATTTTATTAAATTATTTGCCAAAAAATCTATGATTTTTAAAAATGTATTTCCTTTGAAGGGTTATTTTAGAGCATTCAAAGAGGATCTAAGAGTGTGGTATTATGCAGTTTTTAAGTAGGTATGAAATGGTTAATTATAGGATTGTTTCTTTAAGGCTTATGTATATTGTCCACTATATGCTATAAAATATTTTGAAAGTAAATTTAAGGTATGTTTTACATAGTTTATTTTTTGGAAAAAACTATTGAAATGACTTATGAAATTCAGTATACTCTCAACATTAATTTATTTTGAAATTTACCAGTTGTCTACTGAACTATTATATGGCAGATATTACTTCAGACTACACTGGTAAATGAAATACTTGGCTTTGTAGAACTTTTACTTTAATGGGTGAGGCAATTAAAAGCTATAAACCTTAATAAAAATGGCATAGTGCATTCAAAAAGGATGAGTACAATGGGGAAAAAGAAAAATTCGATCAGGGTGAGAAAAATCAAGGTTGCTAGGCAGGGGATGGGGAGTTAAAACTTTAAATAGGAAGATCAGGGTAGTTACAATGAAGCTGACAATTGAACAAAGGTATGGAAAGGTGATGAATTTGCCCAGAACTATCAGCAATAAGGTCACTCCAGACAAAGGAATTGGCTATCTTGAAGGCCATAAGGTTGGATCATGCCTGGCATATCTGAGGAATAGCAAGGAGGCCACTGTGAGTGACTGAAGAGTAGCAGGGAAAGAGGTCACAGAGGTTAAATGAGTGGCTAGATCATGTAAAAGCTTAGAAGTCATTGTAAAACTCTAGCTTTTATATTTGGAAACTTACTGTGTGATAGAATTTCTGCTAATAACTGAGAGTTCAAATGTCCATAAAATTTCAAGGATTCTTATTCTAGTAAGACAGAATAAAGAGAAAGAGTTCATATTTTCATATGGTGTAACAAATGCTCGGAGATCCAAGTGTAGGAAGCTAAGGGAGCACAGAAGAAGGCACTAAAATCACACCATATATTTGATGACTGTGACTATATATAAATTTGTATTTTCTAGATTTTTTGTAGTCATGGAATCACACAGTATATACTATTCATTGCCAGGATTTTTTTTTCTCAGCATCATTACTTTGAGAATCTCCAATTGTCTTTGCTCTATTGATGGACATTGATGAACATTTCCACTGTTTTCAATTCTTAAAATTAAAGCTGCTATGAAATTCATATACAAGTCCCTGTATGAACATAGGGTTTGTTTCTCTTGGTTAAATGCCTAGAAGTAAAATGGCTATTTGTGTAACAGCAACATATTTGCATTTAAAAAAATTTTCAAACTATTTTCCAAAGTGGTTGTATCATGATATATGCCAACAACAGTTTAGATTTTTTGTTGCTTCTCAATCTAGCTCAGACCAAGTACAATTAGCCTTTATAATTTTAGCCATTCTAATAGATACGTAAGCATGTCTCATTATGATTTTAATTTGTATTTCTTTAATGTCTAAATTTTGAGAAATTTGTCATGTGCCTCTAAGCCATCCATATACTTTTGGTGACATGTCTCTTCCATTATTTCCTTCACATGTAAAATTGGATACTCTGTTTGGTTATTAGTAAGGTTTTTTATTTTTATTCATTTTTTAATAATCAGAGTAGATGTCCATTATCAGATATGTAATTTGAAAATCGCTTGTCCATCTTTACAGTTTCTCAATGGAGCTTTGATAGCTGTGTCTTTCAAGAAATATGCTACTTCTTTCCTGGTACACGGAGGTATGACTACAACATTATCAATGTTGACCTTTGCAAAGAAAATCATGGCTTAAGATATATGTAGTCTGCAGTTGTTGGGAGTGTTCACCATCCTTGCCTCTAACTCATCTCTCACTGCCCACACATTCAGTTATAGGGGAATATTGATTGACAAAATATTAATTGCCAAATAACACTAGTTGGAGAATAAGAAAAATGCAGGCACCTGATTATATAATATTCCTTAAATAAAATATGTTTTTATAAGTGCTATTAGAAGTAAATTCTTCAATACTTGAATCACACAGAATGATGGAATCCTAGATTTTTTTTTCTTGTATTTAGTAAGAAAATGATCATGCCTCAAGTATATTAAAATGGAATAGGGAAAATTAAAAATTGTTTTAAGATGATTTGCATGTGTTGTGCGTATGTGAGAGAGAAAGTGAGAGAGAAATATAAAGAAAAAGAGAAAGGGAAAGACAGAGAGGTGGCTGCAGTGAATTGATGAGTTGGAGGATAGATTTTAAAGTTTTGTCTTTTGCTTTCTACATTTCCTTTTCCTTAGGTTCAAGAGAACAATCAGTAATATCTCAGAAGCCTGCTGGTAACATCAGCAGAAAGAATTAGAGGTTCCTAGAAAATTAAAGAAGAGATATAGTTTTCCTGACATAAGAAAAGTCATTTTTTGTCCCCAGCTATTTTCAATAATCTATACCCCACCTGTGTACTTGCCCAAGCACACTTCTTCCAAAACTTCCTGGGAGGTTCTTACAAAGAAATGCAAAAACCTCATTCCTTAAGGATTTTGAGGGAACAAGGCAATGGGAAAACTAACAGTCACCACCAGACCAGGAAATAGCCTAAGCTATTGAGACAATAAATCAGTGGTAAAACTCCTAGTGCTATTTCAAAAGTAATCAAGGCCTTGCATTCCTTGTCCCAGAAAATGAGCCCAAGACCCCATCTAGTTTATATCTGCTCTTGAAGCCTGCAGAGTCCCTTTGCCTTGTCCAACAGTTACCTCTGCTTTATTCTAACGTTGACGTTTCTGCACTCGGTGGAATACAAGCTTCATTCAGGTGAACATGCAATACATATTGCACAAATACATATGTGGATGTGCATGCATCCACAACCTTATGACCAACCATACACGGGATAATAAAACTCTCCCTTCTGAATATTCATCTTAAATACTAAATAAAAATCTCTCTCCCGTTCAAACAGTCAAGGCTTTGGAACTTATTCCCTGTGAACTCCTTGTATGTTGTAAACAAAGATTCCTTTGTTTGACAACTGCACCTGTTTCTGTGATTCACCAAAGACTGACCTCAGTTAGTTCAGTTGCTGTAATGGCTTTCACTACTCTGATTCTACCTCTGCAAGTCTCCAAATTTAACTATTTTTTCTCCCAATTCCGCATGTTCTTGGCTTTAAACTGCAACTCTGAAAAGAAGATTTGCTTGTTTAAAAAAAAAATCAAGAAAAGGGAGTAGTAGTCAACATTGTTACTTTGAACTTCTTGCCCTAAGGGGCTCTCCTGTTCTTTCTCTTTGACTTCCTGGACTAAAACGACAGAAATTTGGCAATACATCACTCCCCAATCCAGATTACTGCCAGAACAGTTTATAGACTTAGAAAAATATTAGTTTAAAAGATCACATAATTAAATACTTAAGCATGTAGTGTAATATAGTGGTTTACAAGAAATATATTTTGGTCATCTGAATATTTAGTTTTCAACCATGGCTACTGACTCACAGCTCCTAAAACTCTTGGGATTTCCTGTGATAAGGGTGAGAGAGGTGTGTTTTGTTATGTTAATGAAGTGACCTTCAGACCTCACTCAAGGCAAGGGCTGTTTGCCTGAAGGACCAACCACTTGGTGAAAGCCTTCACAACTTTTTGCCTCCCCTTCCTCCCAATACAGGATTATCTGGGGAGGGAAGAGGATCTGGAGATTAGATCAGCAAATGACAATGATTTAGTCAGTCATGACTATGTCATGAAGCCTCCACAGAAAAGCTGAAAGGACTGGGTTCAGAAAGCTTTTAGTTTGTTAAATGTATGAAAAGGCAGGAAGAGTGGCAGTCTTACAGAAGGTAATAGAAGCTCTGTGCCCATTCTCCATACCTTGCCCTGTGCACTTCTTTATCTATCTATTGATTTAAATCTTCTATTATATCTTTTAATAAGCTGGCAAACATAAAGTAAGTATTTTTCTGAGTTTTGTGAGTCCCTGTAGCAAATTAAAAGAACGTAAGAAGTAGGCCACTGGGACCTCCAACCTGTAGTTGCTCAGTCACAAGCACAGGTAATAACCTGGGGCCTACAGTGAGACTGGCATCTGAGGTGGGGTTGGAGATAGTCTTGGAGGACTGATCCATTAACTGATGAAATCTTACACTATGTTCAGGTAGATAGTGTCAGAATTTAGTTGAATTCTTGGAGATCCTGCTGTTGTCTGAAAATTATTTGGCATTGTTGGTATGATGTCCTAAAGCCCAAAAAGATATAGCTACCTCAAAATAAGAATACGGTTGACAGCTTATATATAATAAGTGAGTATTTCAGGGATTTAAAATATACCCAATAAATAATGTAAGGAAATAAGGAAAGATTTTGAAATAAAAACAAGAATAAGAACCTAGTGATACTAATAGATTAAATATATGTAATCTAGTTGAATTAAGAATACAATGGATAGAATACATAATGGATTCAATAGAGATAAGAAGTCACTTAAGGATATAGTCATCTGGATACCAGCAAAGCATTAAAATTATCAATATAAAAGAGGTGTAAGATGTAGGTGATGTGTGTGGAACAAAAGCTAGAGAAGAAATTAGATTTCCTTACTACTCATAGCCTGTTGACAAGTCCTTGAAGCTCCTCTGGGGACTCAGCTGCTTCCATGTGGACACATCCACTCAGGGCAAAAAGCATTCTTAGTCCACCCCCCAGGATACTGAAAATCTACTTTCACATGTAAAAATTACTTTGGAAACTTCTTTATCTCTACTCCCCACCCCTGCCCTCAAGATATACATTGGCAATCATCTCCCAAGCATATACCCACTGATATACATCAGAAGAGTCTCTTCCCTGAGTTTTTACTAAATAGTAATAAATGACCTTTCCCTAACAATAGCTAGCCCCCTCAAGGTCCTGGAAACCTTGTTTATAAAATACCTTGGAGGCTTGTGCTATCCCTAAACTCCTCCCAAATTGAAAGTATATAATCAGCCACTCTTCATGACCCTCTCTCTCTTCTCCAAATAAATAAATAAATATTTTTAAATAAAATAAAATAAATGACTTTTTTTAAATGAAAGAAGAAAAAGGGAAGAAATATTTGAATATTAATGTACATCTATTTCTCAAGCATAAAATAGTCAAGACACTGGATTAAAACTTACATACAAGAAAAGAAAGAAAATATTCATAACTATAGTTGACTCTATGAATCCCAAACTAGGGCATACATACCAAAGACACACAAAAAATATCACAAGTGTTAGAGAGAAAAAAAATAATTCATTAATAAAGAAACAAGAATCAGACTGACAGAAATTTTTTAAATAACATCAGATATAAAAAAAGAATGAAGTAATAGCTTTATTATCTTGAAAAAAAATCGCAAATGGAAACATTTAGATCCTTATAAAATGTCATTGGCATAGGAAGGCATAATAAAAAAAATATTTTCAGGAATACAGACCACAGATAATTTGCCTTAATTTGTGTAGGCAGCAGTTAAATACTATCATTTTAACAGTTAAAATATACTCTATGATCTTTGAGGTTGGGGAAAAGAGGATGACCAAGTCATCTTGAAATAATTCAGTTTTATGAAAAAGGTAAAAAGATCAAAAAAAAGACTTGTAGAAAAGAGAGATAAAACATATGCATAATAAAAATAAATAAATAAATAAACAGCTTGAGTGCCTGGGTGACTTAGTCGGTTCAAGTGTCTGCCTTCAGCTCAGGTGATGATCCCAGGGTCCTGGTATTGAGCCCTGCATCAGGCTCCCTGCTCAGTGGAGAGTCTGCTTCTCCCTCCCATTGAGAAAAAAAAATTTGACTTATTTATTTGAGAGAGATAATCTTTAAATTTTACTTATTTATTTGAGAGAGAGTGAGAAAAGAAAAACATGCTCACAGCAGAGGGAATAACAGAGGGAGAGGGAGAAGCACGCCACTGAGCAGGGAACCCCCTGCGGGGCTCTATCCCAGGACCCGGGTATTATGACCTGAGCTATAGGTAGACACTTAACTCAGGTACCCCAATAAATACAATCTTTTAAAAAAAATAATTAATAATAAAAATAAATAATATTTCAGATAGTATGATTTTTTCACTGTAAGACTTGGTATAAAAACAGGATGACATACTTGTCTAATTATAGCAAAAGACTTTCATAAGTTTAGATGCAGTAGTACATAAAAAATTTAACTTCTTTCATTAACTGATAATTTAATTAGATTAAATTAAGAGACATCAAAATTTAGAGAATCTAATAGTCCTGATCTATTAATAAATGTAGCCATCCTGACCCCAAAACAAGAGTCTTCAGTAAGTATATAAGCATAAGTTGAACATTTACACAAACAGGCCATTATTTAGGCCAGAAGTATATGCCAATAAATTCCTAGAGTTAAATATCAGGCTATATTTTCCAAGAATAAGGCAATAAAATTAGAAAACAATGACCAAAATATTAAATTCATATAATTGGAAGTTAACTTCATACCTAAAAAGAAATAATACAGCTGATTCAGAAATTTTTAGAATTACAGTACTTTGGTAATATCAAGTCTCAAAATGAGTAACGGACAGGTGGGGCTAGCAAGAGACTCATGGGAGGATTAAATCATGGGCCCCTGTATCTCAGGTGCAGTAGAAGCAGTGGATTTGGAATTTCAGTTTTTCCACAACGTTCCACCAAAAGCTGGTTAGAACTGTGCAAAAGCAGGAAGGGAAGCCCCAGTAAAGGGGACTGGGGATGCCAGAAGTGGAGGCTGGAAGGGGGCGCCTGCTGCTCAGTGCCCATTACAGACCCCACATTGCAATCCCCCACAGGAGAGACTCACCAATTTTAGGCCCCACAGGGGAAGCTGGAGGTTCATCTCCTGACTTTTTGTAGGAGCTTTGCAGCTCAGCTGGTGAGAATTCTCCATCACCCTGCCTTTCTCCAAGGGACTTTCCTTCAAGCACCCTTCCCAACTTCTTCCTCCTCCATGAAATAATGTTTCTCTCCTTTGTTTCTCGCACTTGCCTGTGATGGGACCTTAGCTTGCTCAGCCCAGACTGCCATTCTCTGCTCTTCCCAATTAAACCCATGCTGCTGGTCAAATAACTGGCAGATTGAGTTTAAGGCCAATCGAACTAATAAATTCAAGAACTTGCAAGGAACAAAATCAATATGCACAAATTAGTGGCACTCCTAGGTGCTCGGAAGGAACCATCAGAAAGAGACTGCGGAGAACGATCTCATTTACACCTGCATCCAAGATAGCAAGATACCCGGGAGGCCCCTGAACCAAGAAAGTGACAGCCCTGCAACAATGACGACAGACAGGGAGGGGTACACACGGAGATGGGGAGGCACTGTGCTCAGGGAAGTACCCACACTGGGAAAATACCTACTCTCCCCAAAACCGGCTACAGAGTCCTCACTCTGGCTCCCGAATTTCCGGACTCGGCGCAAGCCTGGAGTGGGTGTGGACACGGGAAGGACCCCGCAGGGCTGAGGTGGGGAGAGCACAAGCACCTAAGAAGGCAGACGCTCCCTGACTGCAGACCATCTGAGGAGCCCAAGGAACCTAATCCGCGAGCACACAAACACAGACAAGGACCAAGGATCACCCGAGCCCAGAAAGTGGGGACCCCACAGCCCCGCGCACAGCACAGCAGGAGGCCACGTCTCCTCTCACAATACGAAGGTAGACCCAGTGTCTACACAGGGCGCCCTTTCTCTGTGGGGTCCTGAGACCACGAACCCCTTGACAGTCCACTAAGGGACTTCTCCTCACCTCCTCCAGAGTCTGGTCCTTAGGAGGTTGGACTGCTGGCAGTGTGGGCGCGTCCTCCACAACGGGTCCGGTCAGTGTGGATGCAGAGCCACACCCTCCTCAGCTTGTCCTGTCAGGGTGGGAGGCGCCCCACATTCTCCAGAAGTCTCCACAGTGGGTCCTGAAGTGGCAGGGCTCAGGTCCCAGCTGTGGCTGTGCAGCCTGGGCTCAGGGCGGGAGCTGGGGTCTGGCGCCCTCTGCAGGCGGTTGAAGGCAGTGCAGGACTGTGGGAGCTCACCCTTCAGTGGAAGGTCCTGCTCCCTCCTGGGGTCCAGCTGAAGCCATTTCATTCTGGAAATTCAAGCTGCATGGAGCCCAATACCCCCCAACTTCCCCCCAAATAGCTAAGGAACAATGAATTGTAAACAATGTGGAATTACAACAGTCCTTGACCCAAACAGTGTCACTGAACATGGCCCTGATGCAGACCCACACTCTGACCTCAACTTGGTCTCAAGCCTGGACCCTACCCTAATCCAAGACCCTAACCCTAGCCCCCAACCGAAACAATGTTCACAAGAATCAAACGGTAGAAACTGCAAATATCCATCAATGGCAAGTGCATAAGCAAAGTGTGGTGAAGGGTTTGAATTTGGGTTCAGGTTCAGGTTTTAGTCAGAGTTCTAGATCAGGCTTTGGGTTTAGTGTTACGGTGAGGATTTAGAGTGAAGGACAAGGGAACAGAGTTGTAGTTTAGGGCTTTAAGTTTATGATTTAGGCTTTAAGACTCAGGGCTTATGGGATAAAGTTCAAGGTCAAATTTGGGGTTTGACTTCATGCTGAGATTTGGGTTCAGGTTTCATGACTTGGAGGTCTGGTTTAGGGTTTGGGTTCGTGGTTCAGGGCTTGGATCCAGGGCTCAGGTACAGGCTTTGGGTTCCATTCCAGGTTTGGGATTCAGGGTTCTAGTTTGGGCTTAAAGGTCAGCTTAGGTTTCAGCATTGGTAGGGTTTAAGGTTAGGTTTAGGAATGACACATTTTCTTCAGTTGTCATCATGGACAAAATAATTCTATCTGAAGTTTCTAAGTCAGAAATGTATTTCATCTGGGGGCGCCTGGGTGGCTCAGTTTGTTAAGCCTCTGCCTTGGGATCAGGTCATGATCTCAGGGTCCTGAGATCGAGCCCTTCATCAGGCTCTCTGCTTGGCCGGGAGCCTGCCTCCCCATCTTTCTCTCTGCCTGCCTCTCTGCCTACTTGTGATCTCTGTCTGTCAAATAAATAGAATTAGTAAAAGCTATTATATGATCTTTTACAAACCATTTCCTATCTTTGCATTCTCATGTGCCAAGACAGACAGGGATTATTTAAAACCCTGAAGAGAGTGCTCTTGCTTTTAAATTGCCTGTAACCTTCGTGTAGTAGATTTATGATTGATGATAGATTTAGTTAAAATATAACTATTTAAAATATTTACTCTCAGTAAACGATTTCAACCTATGCTCATTTAAGTAACTTGGTGCATAATCCCTTTTCTATTAAACCATAGTGCAAGGACCAATGCTGCGTTTCCGAGAGAACCCCAAGTTATTTTTCTAGAATGACCATATGCATATATATCAGGCGTCCTGTTTTCACTCCCTTTGTGGAGCACCTACCCTGGAGGTCATGTAATAACCAATGACCAAAAAAACAAACCAAAAACCCAAACATCCAGGTCGAAGTGCCATCCCTGCCTGGAGTGGAGGAGACTCCTCAGACAGATCCCAGGCAGGCATCTCAGCCCAGGCCTGTGCTGGGGAAGCTGGTTCCTGGCTTTGGGCGCAATCTGGAAGCCAGCAAACTGACCCAAGAGTGCAGCTGGCTTTTAGGACTGATGATCTTTTCGCAGCCAGGCTGCCCTTGGACACCGGCTCAGGGAGCCAGGCTAGGAGTCTGCCCAGCGCAGGCGCTGGCAATGGGGCAGCATGCTAGGGCATAGCCCTGCACCCCAGCCAGGGCTGAGGCCCCTGGAGTGAGGGGGCAGGGCCGGCGCAGAGAAGGGTCTTTGCTAATTTCCAAAGCTGGAAGTGAGCTCTCAGAGGACTCAGGAGGGAGGGGGCGGGGGCGGGGCGGGGGCGGCCTGGAGAAGGGGCTTTGCTAATTGCCCAGGCGGGAAAGAGGGGCGCACAGCGCCAGGGTGCTGTGCTTCAGCCCTTTCGGGACTGCAGGACCCACCATACTCGCTGCCCCTGCGCTCCCACGCTCCCGCTTAGCCCCAGAGGCCACGGTGTCCCGTTCTCATTCCTGCCGCCTGCTGCCCCTCCCTGCCCCATGGCTTCTCTGGAAGACCCTCTTCTCACAGGTAAAGTGACACCTCGACGCGCCCTCACCTGAAGCAGAAAAGGCAGGACAGGAGCGGGGGGGGGGGGGGGGGGGGTGGAGTGGTCGGGGCCCAGGCTCCCGCCAACCCCAGGGCACCAGGACCACCCCAGACACCGCGCCACACCCCCTCTGCAGGGCGTCCGGCCAGGACAGCGCCACAGGAGGTACTCCCCCCCCCCCCCCCCCCCCCCCCCGCCAGCGGGCAGGCTAGCCCACATAGCTCAGCACCCCCACGCGCCTGTCAGAGCCTCCTGCCATTTCCAGGGCACCCAGAACCCAGAGAGTGAGGCCTTGGGTGCTTTCTAGTGACAGATTCAAGGCAATTCTTCGACTTTGGGACTTCAGAGTTAACATAGTTTTCATTTGTAATTATTATTTTTGTGTGGACCATAGCTTTTCTTTTGACCTATGGTTGTTTTCACTCCCGGTTCTGAAGAAGCCCCTAAATCCTAACCCTGTTGAGGACTCAGAAAGCTCTCAGAGCAGCAGTGCTGGGGGACAGTGTGGACACATGGTTTGGTTTCTCCTCTGGCCTGCTTCTGTGGCAGCCCCGCTCTGTCCTCCTCAGACTTCAGAGCAATATCTGAACAAGTGGAGAAGCGACCAGGGGGTCAGGAAGGTGGCCACCGAAGAGTGACTTCTATGGAGGGTGGCTGAGCTAGCAAGTGAGCATGTTAGTCCAGCTCTGCCTGCATTCAGTATGGAGCTGAACAGGGGCCAGGGAAGGGGAGGAGGAGTAGAGAGCAGGGACTAAGGGACCAAAGAGGAGATTCAGATGAAGGGAAGTAATGGGGAGGAAAGAGAAGAAACTCTAGAAGAAGGCATGTAGAAAGGAAAAGGGATGAAGTGGGCATTGGGAAAGGGCACCACCAGGGAAGGAGAGAGGGGAAGGAAAGAGGGAGGAAAGAGGAAAGGGGAAAGGGAGAAGGGAGGAGTCAGCATGCCAGGGCTCCCCCTGCATCTGAAGAAGAGGTGGCTGGTCCAGCTTGTCAAACAGGGTGCTCACTCTTTGGCCCCAGTTTCTGCTCCCAGTGCTACTGGGCTTTTCAAGGAAGGCAGGCTGTCCCTTGGGACCTACTGGAGCCCACTGGAGCCCACAGGAGGGTGGGAGAAATAAGATGCCACCGGGTCCTGTCCTGAGCTGCTCCCAGCCACCAGCCTCACCACATGGTGCAAGAGGGACCCCAGAACAAAGGAAGGATACAGGCCAGCATGTCTGCTGGTGGCCCTGGGCACTTAGCTCATCGCAGTGAACCACACCGCCTCCTCAACCCACGCTTTCAAAGCCTCCTTCTTCGTTTCTGGTTTTCATGTCTGTAGGAACATGAGCCAGATCTAACTCATCTCCGACAGACAATTCTGACTCACCCCGTGTCAGATTTTTATGAGTGGCTGTAATACAGTAAGATAGCAATGCTCCAACAAACAGACTGTTTCCTCCCACTTGACCTCAACAGTCTTATACATTTTCTTAGCGAAAACATCTTGTCTCCTTCGATTAAGCTCATAACGTGGTCTAATAGTATACACGTGCCTTCGTTAGATGCGAAGCGATACAGAGGTCCTTTTTTTTTTTTTTTTAAATTTTACAAGGTAAAGTCAGTGAACACATCCAACTTGACGAATACGTCTCTAAAATGTCAATCCAGGCAAAGCGTTTTCTGCCTACAGTTTGGAGCCTACGTGGTGACATTTTTAAAATGCTTTCAGTCCCTCAGTGAGGCTCTTAGAAGCTAGCCAGGGCTTACTACGTGCCAGGCACTGTGTCAGGTGTTGGAGCTAAAGGGAAGGAGAGCTTGGAGGCTGGCTGGGGAGGGACATCCATGACACAACGACAGCTAGAAACGGAGGCCAGTGCTAGAAAAGAGAGAGCAGGCTGCATGGAGAGTGTGTACCATGGGGCTTGTGAGCTCACGAATAAGTGGGAGTAACTGGAGTGGGGAGATGGGGGAGAGAAGAGGGTCTATCCATCAATGGGAATCACCTGTGCTTGGAGGCAGGTGCCATGAGAGGTCTCCACAGGAAGAAGGAGGCAGTGTGTTTGAAGGGCAGAGAGATGGGGTAGAACAGGCATCAGTCAGTTGGAGGGGTATGAAGAGACTGATGGGAGGATTATGGGTGCCTTTGGAGGACTGAGAATTTGTTAGAAGATCAGTGCAGATTTCTATGGAGACAAATGCCAGGAACTGATAGGTCTTTGAAAGGTCACTCTGGATGCCTTTTGACAAAGGGTTTGGTAAAAGCCACTTGCAGGTGTGAACACACCAGGTGGGAGGTGAGGGCAGGAAATCAGGTGAGGGAGCATGGGAACTTGGTCCGGGGGTATATAAGGGAGAATAGCCTTTAAGGAGTTCCACAAATTGGCACCAGCTGTGGCTTCATTACAGAGCTGGAAGGGGGAGGTGGGTGTGTCCTGGAGGTTACAGAAATTACATGAGAAAGGGAAGTCTTTTTAGATCTCTTTTTCAACTAGAGGAACTCTCACCTTATTGATAGAATTCCAGAGTGGGAACCAATGATATGAGGACATCTTTGAAATGTCTGAATATGTTCTTCGACATCTTTGCAAGTGACGAGGAGACCTTGACCTTAGGAGGCCTTGGCCCTCTTTGTAGCCAGAAAGATTTCACCTACAGATTTGGGTTCTCCCTTTTAAAGTCAAGGAGTCAGTCCTTCCAAAAGACACCTCCTATCATTTTACCCTCTCATCATACCTCACGTGCTGGCATCTCCAAGACCCTCTGTTCCAGGTTGAGAGTATCCACTTTGGCCGGGCTGGTCTTGCCAAGAACACCACCACAGGAAATCTAGAGCCTGTAGTGCTATTAATAACATCATCTAAGACTGTGTTTGCTGCCCTCATGGCTTCTTCCCACCATGACTCACTGAAGCTTTTAACACATTGTATCCATTAAGCTATAGTTCCCAAAGCTCATCTTCTCTAGTGCCATTAATTTTTAGGGGACCAGGCAAACCTTAAACTTGTCCCCCCTAATTGGATCCCTGTTCCCCCACAATCTATTTGAAAGCCTTTCACCATGATTCATGAATGAGATCTGAGACCACTGCTGGTACCTAACACTTCTTGGCACCTTGTCTGTTAGGTTCTTGGAAGAGGAGATGGCTATGGAGGTGAGTGGGGATGGGAGTGGGAGGATTTCTCCCTTCACTTCCCTTTTTGTGTTTTCAAATAATGGGTTTTGAGGGGGCGGGAAAGTTTAACCAGACCATTTATTTTCCATCTCCCATCGATAAAATGTTTACCACTCCCCACTGGAAGAATTTAGATCTTTCCTTTGAATCTCCAGGAAAATCTCCCAGACCCAGACCACCACCATGTGGATTCAGCCATCTTCTGATTCACCTCCAGATTGTCTCCTCCTAACTGCTCAAGCCACAGGTTAAGGGTGAAATGTTCAATGCCCAAGCAATTAAGTGGGGAACACGTTTATCTAAGCAATTGCATGCAGCTCTCTATCTGCATACAGGGGGTCTCTCCCAAGCCTTTCCAACCTCAGCAAAAGAAGACAAAGCCGCAGCAGTCTGGGGTATATATCATTCATTCATTCCTGTGTTCAACACTCATGGCGGATCCCCACCAAGACAGTGGGAGAGCAAGGACTGGAGAAATCCTGGAAGCTGAAGTCTGAGGAGGATTTCAAATTCAAGTCAGAGATGAAAGAAACATCTGGACTTGGTCCTCAGGTACATGCAGTATTCTGAACTGAGGCTAGAACCAGAGACCATTCTAATGAAAGGCCTCTACAGGTGGGCTCTCACAGGTGGGCTCCAACTCAGTTTCGTGTATATTCATTCATGAAATAGCTCTTTGGGTCAACATGCAGAAGAAAACCATTTCAGAAAACTGACAATGAGGAGAGGAAAGGGAAGCCAGAAGGCTTGTGAATGGGGAGAGAGCAGGAGCCAGGGCAGAAAACCAAGAATCCCTCCCTGCCCTCCTTGCTGCCAGGGAGGTCTGAGGGACTAGTTTCCACCTGGGATCCCAAGTCCAGAACAAAAGCAGCGGGGCCACGCGGGGGAGGGAAGGGGGTCCTCAGCACGGGCGCATGGGTCTGTGGAAAGATGGGGGCTAGCGTGCCTGCTGGCGGGGGGCACCTCGCAAGGCGCTGTCCCCAGCCCGACCCCATGAGGACCCGGGTTTGGCGCAGCGTCCGGGGTGGTCCCGGTGCCCTGGGGTTCGCGGGAGGCTGGGCCTCCACAACCCCCCTCTCCGCCCCCAGGTCGGGTCCGCGCTTTCTGCTCCAGGTGAGGGCGCGGCTCGGTGTCACTTTACCCCTGTGCAGAGGGTGGTCCGGAGAAGCCTTGGGGCGGGGAGGGGCAGCAGGCAGCAGGAGCGGGACAGCGGAGCCTCACACGGGAGCGTATGGGCGGCGAGTCCGGTGGGTCCTGCAGTCCCGACTGGGCCGCAGCACAGCACCGAGGCGCTGCCCGCCCCTCCTCCGCCAGCCCCTCCACCTCCTCCCAGACTCTCAGCCACATCCTCTGTGAGCTCACTACCAGCTTAGGCAATTAGGAAAACGCCTTCTCCCCGCCGCCCTCCACCCGCCCCCGCCCTCCTCCCTCCTGAGTCCTCCGCCAGCTCACTTTTCGCTTTGGCAATTAGCAAAGCCCCTTCTCTGCCCCGCCCCCGCCCCCTCCCTCCTGAGGCCCCGCCCTGGCTGGGGCGCGGGGGAAGCCCCGGGGGCTGCAAGCTTTGCCAGCGCTGGCGCTGGGCAGCCTCCTAGCCTGGCTCCTTGAGCGGGTGTCCACCCGCGGCCTGGCTGCAAAAAGATCATCAGTCCTGTTAACCCTGGCTGCACTCTCCCGTCAGTTTGCTGGCTTCCAGATTGCGCCCAAAGCCAGGAACCAGCTTCCCCAGCACAGGCCTGGGCTGAGATGCCTGCCCAGGATCTGTTTGAGCAGTCTACTCATCTCCAGGCAGGGATGGCACTTCCACATGGATGTTTGGGTTTTTTTATTGTTTTTTGGTCATTGGTTATTATTACATGACCTCCAGGGTAGGTGCTCCACAAAGGGAGTGAAAACAGGATGCATGATATACCCCTCACCTCCCATGCTGTCTTTCTCTTAAATAATAAGCACTGGTGAACTATCTTAGATTCTGTACCTTCTCTCCAGCCATGAACCTATCACTGTCTTTAACTCTTGAAAACTTCATTAGACAAATTAATGTGGTGAAGGAAGCAATATGAGAAAGCCTATTAATCTGATGAGCATGGAACTGAACAAACCCTATAGATACTTTCCCTTTGATTTCTAGCCTATCAATACCTACAGTGAGTCACATACACTCAAGATTATTGTTTTTATTGTATACTTCATATATTCATTGATTTTGGACTCGTTATCATTTTGTTGAAGTGTTAAACTATGGTAATAAACAAACTTTTAATTAACTTTTCCTCCTATGATACAAATATAACTTGCACTTGAGCTTTAGCTAATGTTATGTTCTAAAATTGCCAAAACAAAATGATCAAGGTTTCTAGATTATTTACTGTATTTTCTACTATATAATATTGTTCTATCTCTTCTGTATAACGAAAATGAACGCTTGGGGCTCTTGGGTGGCTCAGTGTGTTAAAGCCTCTGCCTTCTGCTCAGGTCATGATCCCAGAGTCCTGGGATAGAGCCCCACATCAGGCTCTCTGCTCAGCAGGGACTCTGCTTCCCTTCCTTTCTCTCTGCCTGCTTCTCTGTCTACTCGTGATCTGTCTCTCAAATAAATAAATAAAATCTTTAAAAAAAGAAAGTGAATGCTTGATAACTAAATGAATGCTTTACTGAACAAATTAAATATGGCAATAGCATTTTATTTTATCATACTTCACATATTAAACTATAATATTATATCACTAGTCTACAAATAATCTACTGACATAGTCATTTGGAAGCTTTTAGCAAAAGAATTCTTCCTCCTGATTGTAGTATAAAAGCCACAGAAATATACAGAAGACTCCTAGGATAGAAAGTTAAATCCAGTTATCCGTGATGCCTTGAGTAGGACCTGACGTATGTATGTCCTGGGATGCACTAGTAACTGTTACATGTGATAGGATTATATTTAATATATACAGTTTCATTTACTTCACAAAGGACATATAAATTTGAGAATAAAATATTTGATGAATCTATAAAGTCTATATCTATTTGTAACTAATGTGGTAGAATTAAGATGTTAATTTGAAAAAAAAATTCATTGAAAACATACACATATTCAATTGTTTTTATATATATAAACAACATTATTTATTTATTTAAATAGATGCATTGTCAGTAAAATCCATTTACTTATCAATCATAAGGATAATTTTAAGTACTAAGAATAAGAAATATGTGAAAAGATAAGTGTTCAAGAGTGCAGTTTGTGGTAATTAATACAATATGATAGGCTCATAAAAATGATATATTACTTGAACTTAAAAGCTTGTATAATTAAGCGATGACCACTTGAAATTTGTAATTAGTCTTGCTGCAGTTTTTCCTTGCACTTATTGCCCTTCCCCAGAAGTTCATTAAGAATTTCTGTGAATGTCCTTATGTTTAATCTCATTCATAGATTCCACTGCTGCTCACAAAACAAAGCCAAAAAGAGAGGTAACTCTATGTGGCACTCCATCCACAAGCAATACATTCATAAATAATTAAAAAGCTCTCTACTTCATTTGTTACCCATTCAGCTGATAATTTAAATGAGTAACTGAGGCCATTTTATCAGCACTTTTAATAGAATGCGACTCAGAAACTTCACAGTGTTATTTAAGAAGAAATGCTCACGTGTTAAGGTTTTTATTTTTTTAAATCAACAAAATAATTTTCAAATATTAAAAGCAAATGTCTCCTTTTCCTCCAAGTTTCCTTGCTATGTCAAAGTTACAAATAAATACATTAACAACGTATTTTGAATAGTAGATAAAAACAAAAGTTTTGAAGCTGTGGGTTGAGTGTCTGGGTTAACTTGTATAAATATCTGAACTCAATGTATTTAGACTTTATTAGATTTTTTTTTAGACTATTTAAAAATACATGCTCAGATAATGACAGCATTATTTTATTCATTTTAATAAATAAATTATTTTATTTAATTATGTTTAGATATTTATTTATTAAATTAATGATTTAATATTTAATAATCTAAATTTGAAATATTTTAAATTCTAAAAATATTTATTTAATTAAATTGATATATTTAATATAAATATTTAATAAATTATTTAATCATTATTATAATTATGCAATACATTATGTATTGTTTAATAATTGCATTTTAATAAATAAATAAATGTATTATTTACATTATATTATTTTATTTTATTTAGTTGACAAAGAGAGGGAGAACGCAAGCAAAGGGAGCTGCAAGCAGAAGGAGAGGGAGAAGTAGGCTCCCAGTTGAGTAGAAAGTTCAACCTGGGGTTCCATCCCAGGACCTTGGGATCACCACCTGAGTCGAAGGCAGATGCTTAACTGACTGAGCCATCCAGATGCCCAAGGCTTTGTATTCTTCGCTTCTAAATATTGATGCTCCTTCATCTCTGAAGTTAGTAAATTGATGTTGAGTATTCATATCAAAGAATTGATAGTAGCTGTTAAACAGAAACATGTAATTTAGGGGAAAAAAAGAGCAGAAGGAAGAGAAAGGCCAAAAGTCAAAAGCACATTAATATAAAATTTAATTAGATATAAAAGCTGATATTCCTGAAGGGGGCTAATAAAAGAGCTGCAAAGAGCTGATAGGATTAGGAAAATTGTCCACTCCTGGTCATTTCATAATTTTAAACTATTCCTTATTAATAAATATACTTAGTTCCAGAAACACAATCACATAACAACATTTCCACCAGGTTTCCTCTAACAGCATTTACAAATTAGACGTTCAAACAATGCAGTTCATTACATGTTGCATCTGTATCTTAAAGTTTAAACACTTTCTGTGACACATTTTCTAACAATTAAAATTAAAAAAATATATATATATACATATATATCTATGTATATATATATATATACCTTACCCCTAAATGGAAAAAATATATATATAGAGAGAGAAACCTTATCCCTAAATGAAACCTTTCTTTGTTTATTAGCTTAAATAGGTAAATTAGCAACAACAACAACAACAAACAGCTAATATTATAGAGGTAGGAACAATTGACCTTTTCATTCATTGCTATTTTCTAAAAATTCCTATTTTATTTTTTTCTCAAGTCTGTCATAATAATTTTCTAAATCTCCTGCCTTATTCAATTTTTTTCTTTTAGTGGAAATCTCTATTTCATATTTATTTTCTCTTCCTCCACTCTTTGCTCTAATAATTCAATGTATTATTAGATTTTCTGTTTTTCTCTTTATCCAGATATATCTTTTCTTTCTTTCTTTCTTTTTTAAATAATTTGATTTGCTGGCATTTTACATCAGTACATGCTTTCTTATGGATGTTAGAAATGTCTGTGGAACTACTAGAAGAATAAACTTTTTTACCTTTAAGAAGTTTACAGTCTAGAGTGCCTGGGTGGCTCAGTTGGTTAAGTGTCTTCCTTCAGCTTAGGTCATGATGCCAGGGTACTAGGATCCAGTCCTGCATCAGCTACCTGCTCAGCAAGGAGTCTGGTTCTTCCTCTCCCTCTGCCCCTCCCTCTCTCTCTCTAATAAATAAATAAAATCTTAAAAAAAAAAGACTTACTGAAATCTGAGACTGAATTACTAAATTCAGTCTTAATAGAAGACAGCTAAACAAAGCAATGATCACAACTGGAAAATTTAGCGAGATCATGGTTTAACATTTTTGGTTGACACAGGACCTCTTTCAGTAACAACTTTCCCTAAATATCAATTTCTTTTTAAGGCAAAAAATTTTGACAAGAAATCCAGATCCTTCTGATCATTTTCATATCAATTTAAGGTGACATCCTCAGAGTATATAATCAAATATGTAATTATTCTATCTGTTGCCTTGTATATTGCCTGTATCTTTTTCAGACTCAAAGTTCCATTGAGGTAGAGGTTTTTTTTTTAAAGCAGAGATTTTTAAAGTGTTTGATATATACAAGATGCTTAATAAGTGTTTACAAAGCCTATGTATTACAGAAGCCTTAAACAGGCTTTAAAATAATGTAGGTGATATTAGTAGTCATATCAAACAATTTTTAGGTTTCAGTCATGTAAATAACTACATTTCTGAGAGACAGAGAAACATACAAATGGTCTGGGTCCAGTAGGATAATGCTAGCATGTGTTGTAAATTCTCTTATATGACCTTATTCTTGCAAGAATTGGTTATGTGGCAGGAAAAAATGTATCACTATCTTATACTTTATTATTTAAAGAGATTTATGGAAGTCTTAATTTCTTACACTACCCCTTTGTTTCAGTGGACCCAATTTCCGTGGTAATGGTGAGAGGAAAGTAGGAAATTTAGGCAGCAGCAAAAATCTCCTACAAGGCACTATAACATAAGGCTTGTTCTAGATCATGGTTCTGTCCAAAGGGGAATGTTAAGGGGTAGAATGGATGATGGATGCATTGTAGACTTATAACTTTAAGATTAATACTGTTATGCCCCAATAATGGGTCTATGATTAAAGGAGTGAGATTGATGTAAAGCAAAGGTCAAGCAAAGCTTTATTTCATGCCAAGCATCAAGAATCTAACCGAACGTTCGGGGCCACACCTCTTATGAGAGAAGACAACCCTTTGCTGTTTCACAGTCTAGCTTTTAAGGGCAAAGGCCATGCAGTCAGGCCTGGCCACGCACAGGTGACCAATGAGATTTTAACACACACAGGAAACTCCACAGTGAGGCTAGATGACCAATTGAGGTTCAATTTACCCTAGTATAGACATTTGACCCAGCCTATTACACCTTGATTAGGATTGGTGCAAAAAAGTTTCCCAAAGGGCGGAGGAGTGGGGCATACTCCTTAGTATCTAGGGAGACAATATGCAAACACCGCCCCCCTCCCGCTGATTGATGTCTCCACCTGGCCTGACCCACCCTTGTATATGAGCTTTGTTACCTGGAGCTGATTTCCAGGACTTGTTTTTAAGTGAATCCCCTGGGGGAAGGGGAACAAGGACAGTTTAAGGGTTAACCTCAATGAAAGCCTCTTGCTAAAATATAAAAATATAAAATAGGTCCTTACATTACAACAACTCAGTAGGGAAAGTCCCAGTGTGGTGATAAAAGAAGTGAGGTAACTTGCATTGCACATTTTTTTTTTAAACGTGTAAGTTGTATTTTTTCGTGCCATGACATCATACCTTATCTTCATCTCTGTCTACTAGTTTAAAACTAGTTAAACAAATTCAACAATTTTTTTATAAATATTTTATTTATTTATTTAAGAGCAAAAGCCAGAGAGTTAGAGAGAGAGCATGAGCAATATGGGGCTCGATCCCAGGACTCTTGAGATCCTGATCTGAGACAAAGGCAGACACTTAACTGACTAAGCAAATGAGACTCCCACAAACTCAACAATTTTATAAAATTTTTATTTGTTGGGGTGCCTGGCTGGAACAGTCAGTAAAATATGTAAATCTTGATCTTGGGGTTGTATGTTTGAAATCCACCTTGGGTGTAGAGGTTTCATTTAAAAATAAAATCTTAAAAAATTTTTTTTTCATTTTTTTATTTAAGCCATTGTATGGCAGTGTTGATCACTATATTGTACACCTGAAACTAATATTAACCTTATTTTAACTAACTACAATTTAAATAAAAACTTTAAAAATAAAATAAAAATAATAATCATAAAAATAAAAAAGAGGAAAAATTATTTGGCAGGCCATTTTCTTAATTGCATTATTATTTATTATTATCATAGTCTGTGTGTGTCGGTGGGAAGTGGCTGGTATTACAGTGAGTTCCATATCTGTGTTACACTGAGGTCCATGTCTGTAGTCAGTCTTTTTTTTCTTTTAGTTTATTTTCAGGGATCCAAAATTCATTGTTTATGCACCACACCCAGTGCTTCATGTAAAAAATTCCCTCCTTAATACCCACCACTGGGCTCACCCAACCACCTGCCACCCTCCTCTTCAAAACCCTCAGTTTGTTTCTCAGAGTCCACAGTCTCTCATGGTTTGTCTCTCCCTCCGATTTCCCCCAGCACACTTCTCTCCATCTCCCAGTGTCCTCCACGTTATTCCTTATGTATTGAGTCTTATAAAAACTTTTATTTCTTTCCCTATTCTGCTTTGCATATGCTTACCTTAGATGTTAAAATGTTATAAACCTCTCCTGCCTGGTCCATTTTCTCTCTCTTCTCTCATGATTTCTCATGCTCTCCCTGCCAACCCCACATGCCTTACAATATCTGGATATGACTAATTTCTTCCTGAGCTACTTTATTCTACTCTGCCATATGGTTGCCCTTCCCTCTTCTGTACCATACCTTCTATCCCCTGCATTTGTGCTTTAAGAATACCTAATTCTTTTCACTACATCTGTATCTTTGAGGTCAATACTCAGTAGTGCAATCGCAGGATCATACGCTAGCTCTATTTTACTGGAAAGAAGGGCCATATGCACCCCAGTGTTCATAGCAGCAATGTCCACTATAGCCATTCTGTTGAAAGAGCCAAGATCCCCTACAACAGACAAACGGATAAAAAAGATGTGATCCAAGGATACAAAGGAATATCACTCAGCCATCAGAAAGGATGAATACCCAACTTTTGCATCAACATGGATGGGACTGGAGTAGATTATGTTAAGTGAAATAAGTCAAGCAGAGAAAGTCAATCATCATATGGTTTCACTTATTTGTGGAACCTAAGGATAGCATGGAGGACATTAGGAGAAGGAAAGGAAAAATGAAGTGGGGGGATTGGAGGGGGAAATGAAACATGAAAAACTATGGACTCCAAGAAACAAACTGAGGGTTTTAAAGATGAGAAGGATGTGGGGATGGGTGAGCCTGGTGATGGGTATTAAGGAGGGCACATATTGCATGGGGCACTGGGTGTTTTACACAAACAATGAATCATGGAACACTACTTCAAAAACTAATGATGTATTGTATGGTAACTAACATAACATAATTAAAAAAAAAAAAAGGAGGGGGACAATACCTAACACTCAATCTTTGCTAGTTTCTTGTTTACCTCCTTTTAAGAGTAAGCTCATTAGTGTTTTTTTTTTTGTTTGTTTGTTTTTTTTTTGTCTCAACTAAAAGAAGAAAAATAATACACATTATTTTGAAAACTTTTTGAACAGTGTACAAACGTTAGTCAAGTCCACAATGTCTCATCTCTTCTTCCTCCTAACATGGCTAAGTTGAAAAACCCTTTATCTGAGGAAAGATCATTCTCCAGCCACCTTGTGTAAGATTTTGGCTTTAGGTTAGATTATCCTTTCTTTCCTTTTCTGAAAATAAGTTGAAAATAATAATAGCCTCAGTTTCTTCTTCCAAAATATGACTGCTTCTTTACCAAGTGCAAAAGCAACCCATTTTGACCATAGTAAACAGCTTGGACCTACTTTTTTTGGCTCACTGTTTTAGTGAGACAAGTGGAGTGAAGATGACACACCATTTCCAAATGTATTAATAATTGGTAGACCATACTTCTAAATTGAAGAGTTGTTGCCATTAAACTACGACCAGACTCGCTATAATTACAGAGGTAAATTCTTTATATTTACTATATTTGAAATTACCATATAATACCAAAATAAAATTATGATTATGTGAAGAGTCTGTAATATTAAGAAGATTACTTTGAAATGATTGCTTATCTAACTGAAATTTCCCATTTTATAATCTTGTATAAGCTTCCGTTGTCATTTCCTATTTAAAATCTATTAGAAGGCACTCTTATTTTCCCTTAAGTGGGAAGTCAAATGTGGAACAAATTCATCCCAAAGGAACTGATTCTATGTTCCACTGAAGACCAGGTGGCTTCCATGTGGCATTTTGCTTCTTGCATATTGTTTATCTCCTACAACAAATGGGGGTATGCTCTTTATTAAACTAATTCAACTCAATTAGAGACATTGTCTTCAAGGGATAACATCATAGAGACTAGAATCAGCATCATACTTTTGGGAAAATTGGGCCCAGGATTTTTGTTTTGTTTTGTTTTAAGATTTTATTTATTTATTTGACAGACAGAGACCACAAGTAGGCAAATAGCGGGGGGGGGGGGGGGAAGCAGGCTCCCTGCTGAACAGAGAGCCTGATGCAGAGCTCGATCCCAGGACTCTGAGATCATGGCCTGAGCCGAAGGCAGAGGCTTAACCCACTGAGCTACCCAGGTGCCCCTGGGCCCAGGTTTTGATGGCTTCTTTCCTCAATCTTATAAAACCTATTTGAACTCTACTGGATGCCAGAACTGCTTAAAAATATTTGGTCCCTTGTAATTTTAACCTTCCAGTATTCAATGCACCTGATCCATGTAATATCCTATAGTATTTTTGTCAAATGAAGACTCTCAAAGTGTGTTTCTTGGGAGACACTTTTCAATTGGTTGCTTACATTTCTGCATTTATTATTTGTTCTAGGCCATCCTTTGAAGATGGTTGTATTGAATAGACTTGGAAGACAGAAATAGTATCTTTTTTTTTTTAACTTAACCTGTTGTGTTTGCAAGTATTTTCTGCCTCTGTTTTGATTCTTCTTGTGGGAACTGAGGCTCAGAACTGATATATAACTACCATCCCTACACACACACAAACACACACACACACACACACAAATACTGTTAATATTCTGGCTACCTCTATTGTTGTGAATAATAAACTATATTATTTCTGAACCATGAGTCTGCGTCTTCTATCAACACCCAAGAAACTACGGCAGACTCATACACCAGCTTTCAAATAAGGGAAAATAATCTCAGATGCTTTATATTTTTTGATAGTGTTACCTACTTCTGAACATATGACTGAACACATATAAAGCTGGAGCCATGACCATTTAGAGCTTCTTCTGTGGAAGAACTATGCATTCACTAGTAAACAATAGTAGTTTCATCTTTTTTTTTTTTTTCCTCCTGGACACCATTTCCTCTCTCACACTGTTGCTCAAATTGGATGGAGTCTAAGGTCCTTTGAGGAAGGTTTTTTTAATGATTCAAAATAAAATAGGAAGAGTCTAAAGTGCTAAAAATACTTCTAGATAAAAGGTATAAGATAATGCCAGAAAGGATAGTAATTTTATCTAACAACTGCCTGTTCACCCCTTTTTTGTTCATTAACTAATCTCCAAATTCCTGACTAAATCCCTTTTGTAAGCCAGAATGTGAGCTAAAAACTGGGATTTTAAAAAATTTTCATTTGAAATCCAGTTACTTAACATATATGGTTGTATTAGTTTTATGTGTACAATATAACATATAGCACTCAGTGCTCATCATGACAAGTGCTCTAATTAACCCCATCACTTATTTAATCCATCACTCCTTTCAGATCCCCTCAAGTAACCATCAGTTTGTTCTCTGTAATAAAATGTCTGTTTCTTGCTTTGTTTCTCTTTCTATGTCTTATTATTTCCCCTTTGCTTGTTTGTTTTGTTTCTTTTATTCCATATATGAGTAAAGGTATTTGTCTTTCTCTGAATGACTTATTTCACTTTTAGCATTATACTGTCTAGTTCCAACCATGTTATTGCAAATGGCAAGATTTCAGTCTTTTTTATGGCAGAATAATATTCCATTGTATATAGATACCACTTATTCTTTATTCATCAATTGATGGATACTTGGGCGCTTTCCATATCTGAGCTTTATAAATAATGCTGCTATAAACATAGGGGTGCTAGCATCCCTTTGAAAAAGTTTTCTTATATTCATTGGGTAAATACACACCAACAGGTTTGTTGGATCACAAAGGACTTCTATTTTTAAATTTTATGGAAATTCCATACTGTTTTCAAATATGGCTGTATCAGTTTGCATCACCACCAACAGTTCACAATTGTTACTTTTTCTTTTTTTTTTAAGATTTTATTCATTTGACAGAGAGAGATCACAAGTAGAGAGAGAGAGAGGAGGGAGCAGTCTCCATGCCTGGCAGAGAGCCCGATGTGGGACTTGATCCCAGGACCCTGAGATCATGACCTGAGCTGAAGGCAGAGGCTTAACCCACTGAGCCACCCAGGCAGCCCCCACAAGTGTTACTTTTTCACATCCTCTCCAACACCTTTTGTTTCTTGTAGTGTTGATTTTAGCCATTCTGACAGGTGTGAGGTGGTATCTCTTTCTAGTTTTGCTTTGCAATTTCCTGATGATACATGATGATGGCCATCTTTTCATGTATCTACTGAACATTTGAATGTGTTCTTTGGGGAAACACTTGTTCATGTCTTCTATCCATGTTTTTATTGGATTATTTGTTTTTGGATGTTGACTAAAAACTGGATATTAAGTAACACACAAGACAGGTTTCCTTGAGCTTAAATTTTATTTGCATGAGTATCATTAACAGGAAAAAATATGCATATGTGTATGTACAAGTGTGTTTATGTATACATCTATCTATCTATCCTCTATCCCCTGTCTTCTAATTGTGGTAAATCCTGTAAGGTGGGGAATGGGATAGTCTGAAGAAATATGCTTCTGGATATGCTGGGTAAGCAAATTTAATTGCACTCAGATGCATTGGATATAAGTGAATCACTCAAATGAGTTATTTAATATTATATAGAAACAAATTAAAAGTTTATGTAGTTGAAAATAATAGGTAGTTAAAATAATTTTTTTGTTTGTTGTTTTTGTGTCTTTTTTTGTTTATATATACTATGGTGTGAATGTTTATGTCTTCCAAAATCATATTATGAAATCTCTCTCTGGAAGTGCTAGTATTAAAACATAGGGGCCTTTGGGAGGTGATTAGGTCATAAGTGGGATTACAGTCCTTTTAAAGAAGACCCCAGAGAGTTCTCTTGCTTCATTCATCATGTACGTTTACAGTGAGAAGATAGCCATCTATGAGGAAGTGGGCTCTCCCTGGATCTGCCCATTCCTTAATCTTGAACTTCTCCGTTCTAGAACTGTGAGAAATAAATTCCTGTTCTTTATAAGCTATTAAGTCTATATCATGTCCCTTATAGCAGCCTGCATGCAGAAGGACACTATGACCTAAAATGAGAGCAATAAATATAAAGTTTCAGTAAAGTCAGTTGGTACAATGTTTTTTTTACTTAGAGAAGACATGCTGCTTCATGTGAAACCTTGATATTGTATATGTTTCTTGAAGGGCCACTTCTTACTCCTTTGTGTGTTTTCCACAAAGTCCAGGATGATGCCTTACATAAAGGTAATATTTTATAAATACTGTTGGAAATATATACTTCTCTAAAATCTTATTTTGCCTACAGATTACTTGGATCCACTTTGCCTTGTGTAGAATATTTAAAATATATTAAGAACAGAATGTCTCTCTAAATAACATTTAGAATCATCATTAGTTTATGACTCCTGACTCATTTGTTTATGCAGTGATACTTACTGCAAGAACACTGAAGTTTGTAATATAATTTTGAATTAATCACCAAGCTAGTTTATTTTAACTTATGAAAAAATAATTTCTCATGTTGGTTTAATTCTGCTCTTATGTTATGGTCATGACATTTTCATTAAAATAAAGTAGAAAATAGAAGTAAATAATAAATGAAAAATAAAAATTAAAAAATAAAAAAATAAAAGCAAATCTCTTGTGAAATGTTACACTTTTCTTACTTATTTTGTTTTGCTTTTCCTCTACCATGCTGGGAAAGCCGTATTTTGCAGATAGGTACAATTTTCTAGGTGCTAGGTTTGTTACTTTTGCTAAAATTTTCAAAATATAAGGAGTTGAATAGTCATGGATTGTTTATTAAACTCCTTATCTACACATATAAAAATAAAACAATGATGGTGACCTGGGTATTTCTAAAATTGTATTCCGTTTTTCCATATTATGGTTTACAATGTAATTAATAAAGATTCTGCATATATTAACATCCATCCCCTTCTATCTCATCTGTATGTCCATACAGAGCATGTATGATTTCTATTCATTGCTATGTTGTGGTGAAGAGATTGTCTGAAGTAGCCTATATTTATGCAGGTAGATCTTAAGCTACGGTGCTCTTGTTTATTTACTTGTTCATGATCAGTATGTCTGAAAGATGGTAACTATTGCATCAGGTGTGATGATTAAAAAATATTATTGGTGCCTGATACACTGTGATGAAATAGGTAAGTCGATTCATAATTTGTTAATTAAATTAGAAAAGAAATTCCTTTGGATTTGTTCTTTATTAAGAGTTTTTTTTTTTTAACGAATGCCTTGGGATGTTTTTTGTGTAATATATATCACATGCCTCAACCTTTAAATTTGAATGTAGAAAAGAGTTATCAGAATGAGCCTAGAAAATATTGTTATGGGGGCGCCTGGGTGGCTCAGTGGGTTAAGCCGCTGCCTTCGGCTCAGGTCATAATCTCAGAGTCCTGGTATCAAGTCCCACATTGGGCTCTCTGCTCAGCAGGGTGCCTGCTTCTTCCTCTCTCTCTGCCTGCCTCTCTGCCTACTTGTGATCTCTCTCTGTCAAATAAAGAAATAAAATCTTAAAAAAAAAGAAAACATTGTTTTGAAATATTTTTGTTCTGTTATATTATGTTAACTTAGGAAATAATGGTAGTTATTTTTATTAGCATTTCCTACTTTCCACATGCCCTTACAGATGAGATATCATGTTTTTCCTACTCTTTTTATCGTGGTTGTTATATTCTTCATGATCAATAACAATCAATGAAAATTCATAACATTAATTTTCTTTGGGAAAGTGATATTTTAGCAGGAATCCATGACCAAAAATTTTAGCTGTTGGTCTTCCAGGAGATGAGACTATCAATGTTCCCGAAATTTCAAGAAATAGAACTTATTAATTGTGTTGGTTGATGTTTATTGTCTCTGAACTTAGAGGTGCATAATTCAATTTAAAATTTATTTTGGGGGCGCCTGGGTGGCTCAGTGGGTTAAAGCCTCTGCCTTTGGCTCAGGTCATGATCCCAGGGTCCTGGGATCGAGCCCCGCATCGGGCTCTCTGCCTAGCAGGGAGCCTGCTTCCTCTTCCCTCTCTCTCTGCCTGCCTCTCTGCCTACTTGTGATCTCTATCTGTCAAATAAAATAAATAAAATCTTTAAAAAAACGGAGTGGACCTTATGGGGATGCTTATCTGAAATTGAGGTACATTATAAAAAAATAAAAAATAAAATTTATTTTGAATTGAAAACAAGATCTTACTGAAGTTTAGGCATCCCACTTTATATCAGGCCTCCAGTACATTCTAATTTATTTATAGAAAATATCATAAACATGAATGACACTTTTCCTATTGCATTTATATGAAACTGCAATGACTCAAAGATGTCAGATTTGAAAAGCACTACCTTTCTATATTTTCTGTTTCCTAGGAGGAATGGATATACCATTTTAGCACAATTATCCAACAGTATTCAAAACCACCATGAATTTTAAAACATAGTTATTACACCCTAAAAATCAAGTATGAAAATGTATAAACAACCAAATCTCTATCTGTAAATGAAATACTCCCACACAGACGGGTTTTAAAACTTTCTAACTTAAGGAATTTGATAGCACAGACTCAGTGTAGTAGTTTCAGTGCCTACAGTATACTTTCAGGGAGAGAGTAATGTAAGCTCTGAGTCACTTTCTGCCTAGAGATGACCTAATAGTGGTTCTGGCATTGTTTGTTTGTTTTTGAAAATACGTTCCTGGGCGTCATTCAGAAAATGCAGTTTGGCATCTATATAAATTAAGGATGATCTTTTTGAACTTTTGTCTTTCATTACATCAAATTAACATAATTGGACAGAAATTCCACTAAATTAAGCATTGTTAGGAAATGTGTAAATTGGAGCTACTCAAATTAGTTGCTCTTTGAGCTATGTGCTGTTGGTTCAGGATTAGATAAGGATTTTGAAGGCAAACCTAAATCATTGCTTCCTTTTTTGAGAGATTCTCAGCATATTTTCTTAAAATTAGCTGAAATAAACAATGTGTTTAGTCGCAAAGTGATTTGCATTTTTGCACAAACTCCCTATCTCCTTGAGAATTATAACAAATATTTCATGAAACATCAGTGATCTTTACTTTGTTACACTGCTGTAAAGTACATTCAGAGTTGCCAGTTAAAGGTGTTAGTGTTGAGATGAAATGTCATGCATTTTTCTTCACTTCCATGCAAATGAACACAGTAATTTATTAAGACACAATGAAGAAAAAAAATTGACAATGAGTTCCAGATTTTAAAAATCACTTGCCATTCAATCCAAATTGTGAGTTTGATCAGTTACTGAACACTTTATAATGCACCCCCGGTAATTTTACAGAGATTACTCTTTTCTTACCAATTCTTGATTATTCTGTCTTGCAATGCAGAGAAAGCTAACTAATTTAAAATAAACTTCCGTTAATTTTGATTGTTATAAACTTAAAATTGACTAATTTCCATATACAGAGTTTAAAATGTTCACAATTTACATTAAATATATATTCTGTGTATACCTTGGAAAAATTATACTGAAAATTGAAATTAAAATGATGTTGTATATAGCTGCAAGAAGCCGCCTGTCCCATTTCATCTTACTATATAAGTTGTGTCAGGTAATTTATAAAATCCCTGCTGCATAACAAATCTATTTTTTGTTGGAATGGGTAGTAATGTTTCTTCTTATTTCGAAATAAGAGTTGGTCTATGAGTGCCTCTGCAACTGTATTTTCCCTAAGTGGCTTCATGGTCTTGAACTGAGAAAGCTCAGAGCATTAAACATCAAAGTAATATATTTTGACATAATTAGACATCAAGGAAATGCAATTAAAATGACACTGAGATATCACTACACACTTACCAGAATGGCTAAAATAAAATATAATGACAAGCCCCAAAGAAAAAAATATACCATTTGATGATACACAATGGCAAGTTGTACCATAACTTAACCATCTCAGACTAGTGTAGTGTTAAATTTGTTTTTCTAAGCCATGTTTTGGGTCACTTACCACTTTTCAAGGATATAAAGTGCTATCATTTTACTTAAAACTGTGAAATTTGGTCAGATTTAAATTTCAATTTATGTTAAAACAAACTGTAAACTGTGTTAGACTTTGACATTTGTTCCCTCAGTTCAGTGAATAACACTATATCATATTCTGAAAAATACGCTAATTTTTATTTTGAAAAATATCCCTTTTTCCTCTTATGGTAATTATTAATATGAATTAATAGTAGAATTTGATATGGTCCAATATGACCATAAATACTTTATTGTATATTATCAAATTAAATAATGAATATAATGTACTTCTTTGGACAATTTTTAAAGACCAGTCTACTCTTAAAACAAAGAAAATGGAGATGCACTTCTTTAGTTCACACAAATTTCATTTTATTATATATAACCTCAGATAAATTTCAACAAATCATAATTTATTAAAATCATGTCTACTTAAAAATCTCATAGAAGAATAAAACCATCAAAAATAAAAATAAACACACACAACACACACACATCACCCATGTATTGGCAAATCACAATTGCTGTAACAATACATTAGGCATTCCACAGTTAAGGGCTATCAAAATTTCCATCAGTGACAAAAAGATTTGTATCCAAATGGACTGATTTTCCAGAATCCAAGAAAAAGTCTCCTAGGATTTATTTAAAGGTAAATATTTGAACAAATACTTCTTAAATTTAGGAAATTCAGAACATACGATTAAAGAATATTTGCAGTGCAGACTATATTCAATCCTTCCTTCAAAATGTGCCTTTGAGTACATAATTCTGTTTTCTCGATCTAAATTGAGCTGTCTTCCAAGGAAGTTTTCCAAAATGTGTGTCTCTGTGTGATAAATGTTCTAAGACCTAACATGCTTCATTGTATTTTTACTGTGCTCTCAAATTTAATCAATAATTTGGATTGATGTATAATACCTAGTTTCAAATATCTTTTCCATCTATAAAAACTCCCAGCTGTCTCTTTATATGCTATTACTATTGAGCATTGTGCTGTCAGTATTATTCTTGTACATTTTAGGTGATCTGTTCTTCTCTTGGGCATCATTTATGCTCTTCTCTGTTTTTGATATTCTTAAAACTCACCATAATGTATACGAGTGGTTTTTAGTGTGTGTAGTTTTTGTTTTGTTTTGTTTCTGATATCTCATGTTTGGCATCATTTTAAGTCTGGTATCTTTTATCTTTCTTTAATTCTCCAAAATTTATCTCAGTACTTATTTAAATATTTTCTTTATTTTTTTTTCTCTTCTGCTGTATTTGGGCAGAAGTCATTAATTTGTTTGTTTGTTTTTCCCAACTCATTTATTTATTTTACAGCTATATTCATCTTAGTCTCCATTTATTGTATTCTTTATTTCAACAATTTTCACTTAATTTATATTCACAGTATAGTATCTTTCTTTTCCTTGTATATGTATATCATTATTTTATCATATACTTTTAAGCTATTTTTAAAAATATTTTATTTATTTATTTGACAGTGAGAGATCACAAGTAGGCAGAGAGGTGGGCAGAGAGAGAGGAAGGGAAGCAGGCTACCTGCTGAGCAGAAAGCCCGATGTGGGGCTTGATCCCAGAACCCTGAGATCATGACCTGAACGGAAGGCAGTGGCTTAACCCACTGAGCCACCCAGGCGCTCCTTTTAAGCTATTTTTTAAAAGTACAGTCATTCTTTTTTTTAAAGATTTTATTTATTTATTTATTTGACAGAGAGAGATCACAAGTAGACGGAGGGCAGGCAGAGAGAGAGAGAGGGAAGCAGACTCCCTGCTGAGCAGAGAGCCTGATGCAGGACTTGATCCCAGGACCCTGAGATTATGACCTGAGCTGAAGGCAGTGGCTTAATCCACTGCGCCATCTAGGCGCCCCTAAGCTATTTTTTTAATTCCTGTTCCAATAACACTTGGATTGACATATAAAGTTAACCACATCATATTTTTTAGTTAAGTAATTGTACTTTTTATGTGCATAGTTATTTTGGTCCATGAGTTCAGCTCTTCTTAGGATCATCAAATCTCTGTAAAGTCTGGGTATGCTAGGATTTTCTAAGCAACAATAAAATACATTGAAACCTGGTAGCTTAATTATAATAATGTTTTCTTTCTCAATCATTCACAATAGTATTCCATTCTGAGTAGCTTCCTTCTATTTTGCAGCTATAGTGTTTGGAAAAACTTGAATTATGATATCACTGTGATAATGTGAATTAGTCAGGGTTTTTCAGTGAATTGGGAAGAGAAAAAAAGGAAGATATTCTCCAGAGCCAACTCTAGAAGTGACTATTAAAACATCTGTCCAAATTCAATTGAACAAAACTCAGAAATGCCATCTCCAGTGAAATACAAAAAAGATTATATATAGTTCTGGGCACACACATCTCATTTGACCCAATGATGTATATCAATGAAAGACTGAAGGTCAATCACCACTCCATGGGAGAATTTAAAAATAAATTTACTAATGAGGCCAAGAATTCAGAATCACAAATACTTCAGAACTAATAATAACTGCCTTCACTTGATGTTATTCTATAAGATAAATCCTATGATCAAGTTTCAATTTTAAATTCTTACAATTTTAAATTCTTAAATCCTTATGAAGAAGCATCATTTGGAGGGAGCAGTTTTCATAATTTATCATCCATCAGCCTTTTTTTAAAGATTTTATTTATTTATTGGACACAGAGAGAGAGAAAGAGAGAGAGAGAGAGATCACAAGTAAGCAGAGAGGCAGGCAAGCAGGGAGGGAAGCAGGCTTCCTTTTGAGCAGAGTCCGATGTGGGGCTGGATCCCAGGACCCAGAGACCATGACTTGAGATGAAGGCAGAGGCTTAACCCACCACCCACGTGATGAGAGAGCCACTCAGGTGCCCCTCATCCATCAGTCTTAATTGATTGGAGGAAAATGTGTGGAGGAATAATGCCTTGGGGAGCTAATCTCTCTAAAGAATTTTCAAGTCTTTACCCCTTCAAGGTTTTTGTACAGTTCTGATAGCCTCTAAACATCCAGCGGATTTCTACAGTGACAGGCCTGTTAAAACGTGTCTTCAAACCAGGAATAGAGCTTGAAACATACCAGTCAAGGGCAACTTTGAGTCTTTTAAGGAATTTATCATTATTTCTTTCTTTTTGGTTAATATCTGAAATAGTTCCATATTACACTGGCATAATTTCTCCAGAGCTGACTTTGAAGGAGGCATTCAGTTCCAGCTAGTTCCATATTTTGGCAAGAACTATACTTCTATATTAAAAAAAAAAACATATTTTAGGGCGCCTGGGTGGCTCAGTGGGTTAAAATCTCTGCCTTCGGCTCAGGTCATGATTCCAGGTTCCTGGGATTGAGTCCCACAGTGGGCTCTCTTCTCAGGTGGGAGCATGCTTCCATTCCTCTCTCTCTGGCTGCCTCTCTGCTTTCCTATGATCTCTGTCAAGTAAATAAATAAAATTTAAAAAAAAACATATATTATACCAGTTATTCATGTTTATTTACTAAGATATCACAATACAAATAATACAAACAGTTGCTCTTTATTAATACCTTCAACCAAGATCAAAAAATATGTCATATTTTCTCCAAAAATTTTATATCATCTGATAGGTCAGATATATATAAAATTACATTTAAAGTTTTAAAAATGTCAGCAAATATTTTCATTTAAATGCAAATTTGAAAAGAAATCTACTTTTCCATACACGACTTTTTTTTTTAAAGATTTTATTTATTTATTTGACAGAGAGAGATCACAAGTAGGCAGAGAGGCAGGCAGAGAGAGAGGAGGAAGCAGGCTCCCTGCTGAGCAGAGAGCCCGATGCGGGACTCGATCCCAGGACCCTGAGATCATGACCTGAGCCGAAGGCAGCGGCTTAACCCACTGAGCCACCCAGGAGCCCCCAAACACGACTTTTTATCCTATTTATTTTGAATTTTGTCAACAACTGATAAAATGTTTAGCGAGACTATAAATGTTAGATCGAAAAAAATGATTAATAGATGTAGGTTCAAATTATTATGTTCCATTAAAAATGATTCAGTCTTTGATGAACATCTGTTTGGTAATATGTTGTATCCAGATATAGTAAATTAAAGACATATATAAAATTATAAGGAAATGACATCTTCCGTTCCATTATGAGTAGAGCTTTTAAAATGCTATTTGTCACAACCTGTCATCTTGTCATTATGTAGCATTATGTAGCAATTGAAAAATGTATACTCTTTACTTCGAAGTCTTTTGGAAATCTAAAATATGACTTTCTATGGTTTGTGTCTCCATATTGCTTTATTGCCAGTTAAACAAATCCACATGCTTTGATTCAAAGGTAATAAATTCCTCTTATTTGGAAAAAGGATGTTTATTTTTGTTCTCTCACCCTTAGCAGGTGGTTTCATTTTAGCACACTTCAGAGTTATAATTTCATGCTTATTAAAAACATTTATTTTGGGGGGCGCCTGGGTGGCTCAGTGGGTTAAGTCGCTGCCTTCGGCTCAGGTCATGATCTCAGGGTCCTGGGATCGAGTCCCGCATCGGGCTCTCTGCTCAGCAGGGAGCCTGCTTCCCCCTCTCTCTCTCTGCCTGCCTCTCCGACTACTTGTGATTTCTCTCTGTCAAATAAATAAATAAAATCTTTAAAAAAAAAAAACATTTATTTTGATCTACATAGATGAATGAAACTTTTGTTTTATTAAATTATTTGCCAAAAAATCTGTGATTTTTAAAAATGTATTTCCTTTGAAGGGTTATTTTAGAGCATTCAAAGAGGATCTAAGAGTGTGGTATTATGCAGTTTTTAAGTAGGTATGAAATGGTTAATTATAGGATTGTTTCTTTAAGGCTTATGTATATTGTCCATTATATGCTATAAAATATTTTGAAAGTAAATTTAAGGTATGTATTACGTAGTTTATTTTTTTGGAAAAAACTATTGAAATGACTTATGAAATTCAGTATACTCTCAACATTAATTTATTTTGAAATTTACCAGTTGTCTACTGAACTATTACATGGCAGATATTACTTCAGACTACACTGGTAAATGAAATACTTGGCTTTGTAGAACTTTTATTTTAATGGGTGAGACAATTCAAAGCTATAAACCTTAATAAAAATGGCATAGTGCATTCAAAAAGGAAGAGTACAATGGGGAAAAAGAAAAATTCGATCAGGGTGAGAAAAATCAAGGTTGCTAGGCAGGGGATGGGGAGTTAAAATTTTTAATAGAAAGATCAGGGTAGTTACAATGAAGCTGACAATTGAACCAAGGTATGGAAAGGTGATGAATTTGCGCAGAACTATCAGCAATAAGGTCACTCCAGACAAAGGAATTGGCTATCTTGAAGGCCATAAGGTTGGATCATGCCTGGCATATCTGAGGAATAGCAAGGAGGCCACTGTGAGTGACTGAAGAGTAGCAGGGAAAGAGGTCACAGAGGTTAAATGAGTGGCTAGATCATGTAAAAGCTTAGAAGTCATTGTAAAACTCTGGCTTTTATATTTGGAAACTTACTGTGTGATAGAATTTCTGCTAATAACTGAGAGTTCAAATGTCCATAAAATTTCAAGGATTCTTATTCTAGTAAGACAGAATAAAGAGAAAGAGTTCATATTTTCACATGGTGTAAGAAATGCTCGGAGATCCAAGTGTAGGAAGCTAAGGGAGCACAGAAGAAGGCACTAAAATCACACCATTTATTTGATGACTGTGACTATATATAAATTTGTATTTTCTAGATTTTTTGTAGTCATGGAATCACACAGTATATACAATTCATTGCCTGGATTTTCTTTTCTCAGCATCATTACTTTGAGAATCTCCAATTGTCTTTGCTCTATTGATGGACATTGATGAACATTTCCACTGTTTTCAATTCCTAAAAATAAAGCTGTTATGAAATTCATATACAAGTCCTTGTATGAACATAGGGTTTGTTTTTCTTGGTTAAATGCCTAGAATAAAATGGCTATTTGTGTAACTGCAACATATTTTGCATTTAAAAAAATTTTCAAACTATTTCCCAAAGTGGTTGTATCATGATATATGCCAACAACAGTTTAGATTTTTTGTTGCTTCTCAATCTAGCTCAGACCAAGTACAATTAGCCTTTATAATTTTAGCCATTCTAATAGATATGTAAGCATGTCTCATTATGATTTTAATTTTTATTTCTTTAATGTTTAAATGTTGAGAAATTGGCCATGTGCTTATAAGCCATCCATATACTTTTGGTGACATGGCTCTTCCATTATTTCCTTCACATGTAAAATTGGATACTCTGTTTGGTTATTAGTAAGGTTTTTTATTTTTATTCATTTTTAAATAATCAGAGTAGATGTCCATTCTCAGATATTTAATTTGCAAATCCCTTCTCCATCTTTTCAGTTTCTCAATGGAGCTTTGATAGCTGTGTCTTTCAAGAAATATGCTACTTCTTTCCTGGTACACGGAGGTATGACTACAACATTATCAATGTTGACCTTTGCAAAGAAAATCATGGCTTAAGATATATGTAGTCTGCAGTTGTTGGGAGTGTTCACCATCCTTGCCTCTAACTCATCTCTCACTGCCCACACATTCAGGTATAGGGGAATATTGATTGACAAAATATTAATTGCCAAATAACACTAGTTGGAGAATAAGAAAAATGCAGGCACCTGATTATATAATATTCCTTAAATAAAATATGTTTTTATAAGTGCTATTGGAAGTAAATTCCTCAATACTTTAATCACACAGAATGATGGAATCCTAGATTTTTTTCCTTGTATTTACTAAGAAAATGATCATGCCTCAAGTATATTAAAATGGAATAGGGAAAATTAAAAATTGTTTTAAGTTGATTTGCGTGTGTTGTGCGTATGTGAGAGAGAAAGTGAGAGAGAAAGAGAAGGAGAGAAAAAGAGAAAGGGAAAGACAGAGAGGTGGCTGCAGTGAATTGATGAGTTGGAAGATAGATTTTATTTTTTTTTAATTTTTTTTTTAATTTTTTTTTTTTTTTTTGTTCTTGGAAGATAGATTTTAAAGTTTTGTCTTTTGCTTTCTACATTTCCTTTTCCTTAGGTTCAAGAGAACAATCAGTAATATCTCAGATGCCTGCTGGTAACATCAGCAGAAAGAGTTAGAGGTTCCTAGAAAATTAAAGAAGAGATATAGTTTTCCTGACATAAGAAAAGTCATTTTTTGTCCCCAGCTATTTTCAATGATCTATACCCCACCTGTGTACTTGCCCAAGCACACTTCTTCCAAAACTTCCTGGGAGGTTCTTACAAAAAAATGCAAAAACCTCACTCATTAAGGATTTTGAGGGAACAAGGCAATGGGAAAACTAACAGTCACCACCAGACCAGGAAATAGCCTAAGCTATTGAGACAATAAATCAGTGGTAAAACTCCTAGTGCTATTTCAAAAGTAATCAAGGCCTTGCATTCCTTGTCCCAGAAAATGAGCCCAAGACCCCATCTAGTTTATATCTGCTCTTGAAGCCTGCAGAGTCCCTTTCCCTTGTCCAACAGTTACCTCTGCTTTATTCTAACGTTGACATTTCTGCCCTCGGTGGAATACAAGCTTCATTCAGGTGAAAATGCAATACATATTGCACAAATACATATGTGGATGTGCATGCATCCACAACCTTATGACCAACCATACACGGGATAATAAAACTCTCCCTTCTGAGTATTCATCTTAAATACTAAATAAAAATCTCTCTCCTGTTCAAACAGTCAAGGCTTTGGAACTTATTCCCTGAGATCTCCTTGTATGTTGTAAACAAAGATTCCTTTGTTTGACAACTCCACTTGTTTCTGTGATTCACCAAAGACTGACCTCAGTTAGTTCAGTTACTGTAATGTAATATCATGCATATCTAGTTAGTTGATCATTTTGTTCAAGTCTTACATATCTTACCAATGTGATGACCATTTGTCTATGTAATCTTAAAATAAGGGTGTTGAAATTATTTTCCATTTGTCGTCCAAGGTAGAAGTTATGATTTTTGTTCTTAGTTTTTCCCTATATATCCCCAAATCTGTTGTTACATATTAAAAGTCAAGAATTATTATACTCCCGGGGCACCTGGGTGGCTCAGTGGGTTAGGCCGCTGCCTTTGGCTCAGGTCATAATCTCAGGGTCCTGGGATCAAGTCCCGCATCGGGCTCTCTGCTCAGCAGGGAGCCTGCTTCCTCCTCTCTCTCTCTCTGCCTGCCTCTCTGCCTACTTGTGATCTCTCTCTGTCAAATAAATAAATAAAATCTTTAAAAAAAAAAAGAATTATTATACTCCCTGATGAATTCATCCTTTTACTCTTCTGTAATTTTGACTTGATCTTTATGTCTGATAATGAAATTTGCTTTAAAATCACTTTTCATTATCTTGATATAACCACCAAAGTTATAGTGTGATTAGAGTTAATATAGCATATTTTTTCTTTTACTTTTGAATCCTGACAAAGAAACAAAACAGCTTTTTAACTCTGGAAGCATCTTTCTAAATTATCTTTTTTTTTTTTTTTTTAATGAAGCAGTAGCAATTTTTGTTAAGGGACCTAAACTGAAAGTAGGTTTAGAAATTTATTTATTTTTTTATTTATTTAGTAAAAGATTTTATTTTATTTATTGACAGCAAGAGAGAGAGAGAAAGAGAGAGAGAGAGAGAGAGAAGAAGCACACAAACAGGGGGAATCATGTGCAAAGGGAGAGGAAGAAGCAAGCTCCTTGGGGTGCAAGTAGTCCCATGCAGGGCTGGATCCCTGTACACTGGAATCATGACCTCAGCCAAAGGCAAACATCTGCTTAAACAACTAAGTCATCCAGGCACCCCTAGAAAATTAAAAAAAAAAAAAGACCTTTTAAAAACATTTTGTTTCTTTCTTGTTTTTTTTTTAAATATTTTATTTATTTGACAGACAGAGAGACAGGAAGAGGAACTATAAGCAGGGCAGAGGGAAAAGGAGAAGCAGGTTTCCCACTGAGCAGAGAGCCTGATGTGGGGCTCCATCCCAGGACCCTGGGATCATGACCTGAAAAGAAGGGACACTTCTTGGAGGAAGCCACCCAGACACCTCTTTTCTTTGTTTTTAATATATGGCAACTGATGCTTCCCAGCCACGAGGAGCATATTACCCATTGATTAAATCTTTGATAACAACCTATTTAAAAAGGTGTGTAAATATATACTTACTCAGATTTATACACTTTGTGTTTTCTTCATAGTTTGGGGCTGGACCCCATGGTCACAACACTGCTTCCAGTCTTTGCCTTCCCATCTTTGGATACCAGGTATTTGGTCAGCAAAGCAAATTAGTATCAAAATTAATAAGCCCTTGGCACCATATCTCTGGAGCAGGGCTTGCTCTTAGCCAAGGCCCAGAGCAGTTGACCTCCCCTCGCTAGTGCTATAGCCCCAAGGACTAGGTCCCTGCCACCAGAACTCAGTCTTACATGTTATGCTAAGCAGACAAAACCAAAACAGGAAAGCTCCGACAGCTTTCACTGGCATGCCTCATCTCCAACTCCCTCGACGTCCAGGCAGTACCAGGTGACAGGGAGGGGTCTTGGTCCAACATATGGGAGGGAAGGAAGTAGCCACGAGCAAGTACCTGCCTCTCTGTTCCTTTCTTTCATGAGCAGGTTGTAAGGAGGAGGAAGAGGAAGGGGAAGAGAGGTGAACTTCAAGGGGTGAAGGCCTCAGGTAGGCAGCTGGCTCCTGCCAGTAGGAAAGGGACAAAGGAGAAGGCAGTGAGTCTTGCAGGGAGGGTGGGGGGTAAGGGTTACAGCTTATGACGGAATCTGGACAGGAGTAATAGGGATACTAGTCATTTGAGTCCACCATTGGCAAGCTGGGCTGGGTGTCAGGGCAGATAGGCCTCCCTGGGCAACGGCACATGAGAGAAGGTGGAATTCTTCTCTGAGGAGCAGGTGGAGCTTTGGGTCTTGGGAAAGCATAGACAGTATTGTTCCAGGGCCAAGGACAGGTCCGGGTACTCCTGGTTGGAGGTCAAGGCCACAGTATGATCCATGTCTTCTACCAGCAGCTTGAAGGTACCACATGCCAGCCACCCCTCATTATTGTGTCTAACTCTCTGGTGCACTTATTGGCTTATCCATCAAATGACTCCTTCAGCAGCTTGAAAACCACCTCCACAGGCACTCCAGGATATGGGAGGCTTCCAGAGTGAAAATTTTGCACAGGATCACCCCAAAAGACCAGAAGTCACTCTGGTGGATGTAGATCTGGTCAAACATGGCCTTAGGGACCATCCACTTCACAGGCAGTCCACTGTTGGTTCTCATTTTATAGTAACTGATGTGGTGATATCTCTGGCAAGGCTGAAGTCTGAGATCTTCATCATGTTGTCCTTTGTCACCAGCACTTCCCTGGTGGCCAGGTCTTGGTGTATGCACTTCTTGGAGGCAAGGTACTCCATGCCTCAGGCTACCTGGTAGGCACAGGATACCAGGTCCTTGGAGGAGAGTTGCTCTGCTGCATTGTGGCTGATATTGTAACAGTACTCCAGGTCAGGAGGCCTCTGGGCCTGCAGGTACTCCTGTATGTTGTCTTTGGAGGCATATTCCATGATAGTGTACGAAGGACCATCCTGTGTGCAGGACCCAGCAGGTTGATGGTGTCCTTGTGCTGTCCAATCATCTTCATCATCTCCATTTCTGAGATTAGGTTTGACAGGTCTTTCTCTGCTGCATCTGACTTCAACATCTTCACAGACACTTTAGTCAAATGGTTGGATTTGTCTTTGTCCAGCCCAATGGCCTCCTCCAACACCACCTGCCCAAAGTAGGCCTCTCTTAGGGGTCTGCCTAAACTGCCTACAACCAGCCTGCCTCAAGGCAGTTATGAACTCTAGATTACCCTCAAAAACATTAAACCACAAGCTAAAAATTCTCTTCACTAGGTCTCTGTCGCAGGTCTAATTTTCTTATCTTTCATCATTTATCTTTTTCCTAATTCTTATTTTCAGTATAGTTTATTTGGCTTCCAGGTGTTTCCCCGGGTTTCTGTATGCTGTTTCATAGGGAAGAATTATCCTGTCATAAAATTATTTCTTGAGCATTCATTACATCTCTCAGTATTTTAAAATGGGTTCTTTTATGGTATTGATTCATTTGAGTTTTCTCAAAATGGGAAGAATTTTCAAAATGGTGTTTTCCTCAAGGTTCAGAGTATGTCTTAGCCTCATCTTTACTCTTTTTGAAATTCACTTTTCAAATTCTTGTCCCTCTTTTTATCTTTTTAAATTAAAATGTTTTCTTTTTACTATTTTTTTATTTGAGTGTAGTTGATAGTCAGTGTTACATTGGTTTCAGGTTTTCAATATCTCCATACATTATTCTATGATCACTACAAATATAGCCACCATCTGTCACCATATAACACTATTATAATATCATTGACTATATTCTCTACACTGTCCCATATCTCTTTTTAAAATCTCTGATTTTTATGTTTTCTGTTATTCCAATTTTCGACCATCATTTTACTTGGTTACTTTAATAAAATATGCCTGATTACACACTCTATGCTGAAAACCATAGCATTTGATTTATAGTAGTCTTCTTCTTCTTCTTCTTCTTCTTCTTCTTCTTCTTCTTCTTCTTCTTCTTCTTCTTCTTCTTCTTCTTCTTCTTTTCCTTCTTCTTCTTAATTAACATATAATGTATTATTAGCCCCAGGGGGACAGGTCTGTGAATCACCAGGTTTACACACTTCACAGCACTCACCACAGCACATACCCTCCTCAATGTTCATAACCCCACCACCCTCTCCCTAACCTCCCCACCCCCCCGGCAACTCTCAGTTTGTTTTGTGAGATTAAGAGTCTCTTATGGTTTGTCCCCCTCCCGATCCCATCTTGTTTCATTTACTCTTTTCCTGTTCCCCAAACCCCCCACATTGCACCTCCATTTCCTCATATCAGGGAGATAATATAATAGTGCCTTTCTCTGGTTGACTTATTTTGCTAAGCATAATACCCTCCAGTTCCTTCCATGTCAACGCAAATGGCAAGATTTCATTTCTTTTGATGGCTGAATAGTATTCCATTGTATATATATATATGTATATATATATATATATATATATATATATATATATATATATACAAATATCATTCATTTGTTGATGGACATCCTGGTACTTTCCATAATTTGGCTATTGTGGATATTACTGCTATAAACATTTGGTGCACGTGCCCCTTTGGATCATATACAGTCTTCTTTACCTCTATCAGAACCCCAGGAAGCTTTATTTATTTATTTATTTATTTATTTATTTACTCACATAAACAGATGATCCAACACAACGTTTTGTTCAAATGTATTATAATGTCTTACCGCTTAACACTATGCTTACTGCTCTCTTTCACTGTCTGACTAAATCCTCATCATCACTATGCCATTTAATGAGAAAGAACATTTGAACTCAGAGTTCTCTCCATATCAGGGAATGAAGACTCCACCCTTCTGTTTGTGCAGGTAAAATAAATGTTGATGTCTGTCCTGCACATACCCCATCCTGTTCACCAGAATATTCACAATCAAAATATATACACAATGAAAACCATACCTCACCACTTCTATTACCACCCAGCATGCTAAAAACACCATCATATGTTCCTGAATTATTGACTTGATTGATAACCCCACTTCCACACATACTGCACTCCTTTCTCCATGCAAATTTATTTTGGTACAGCAATTTAACCTAAAAATCAGGTCATATGATTTTATTCTGCTGTTGAAAGACTTTTGGTATCTTACCCTTTCATATTAAATAAAAACTGAAGGCGTTTCAATGTACTAGAAGGTCATACATCAATACGTTCTTCCTCTCTCCACCACTATGAACTCCTCATTGGCCTCCTTGCTTTTCCTCAAAAGTAACAGACAAGCTGTTCACACAAAGTCTATATACTTACTTGCTCTGCCTAGAGCAATCTTTTCCTTTAATATTTGTATAACACTCTCCTTCACTTCCTGGGTCTTTGTGCAAATAGCATCTCATAAATGAGATATAACCACCCAACACAAAATAAAATTAACTTTCATCCCTGCATTCTCCAATGGCTTTTACCTTTCTTGTATTTCTTTGTAACACTTATCACCATCAACCATCAATCATTATTCTATTACTGGTTTATTTTCTTATTTGAGACAGAGAGAGAGAGAATAGGGAGGGTGCGCAGAGGAAGAAGAAAACACCCCACTGCCTAGAAAGCCTGCTGGGGAGTTACATCCCAGGACCCTGAGATCATGACCCAAGCCAAAGGCAGTCACTCAATGGACTGAGCCACCGAGGTGCCCCTCTATTATTGGTTTATTTCACTATTATATTTCAAAAGAATGTAAGCTCTTTGTGGTCAGGTATTTTATATGTTTTATTAATTGAAGTATTCTCAGAAAGGTAGCTGGCAGATTGTAAGGGCTCACTAAACTGTATTTTGTTGTTATTATCGGGCTCCTTTATGGGCTTTACCTCTTACGCTAGAAGTCTATCCTTCAGATGTAAGCGATAAGAATAGAGCCCTGCTGCCTGTTCAAATGTGTAAAAAGCCTGTATTAAGTGGATATTTTAAAAGCTAAATGAATGGCTTAATAGTTGTATATAGGGGGAAAGGGAACATATTTTCCACAGTTTAGAAGTGGAGTTCTTTTATAGAGTTCTTGTACAAGCCTACACTATGGAACGATAATGGGCAGTTGTACATTACAATTATACAAACACTTTGGTAATTTATATCCTTTTTTTGTAATTCTTGACTGGATCATTTAATTCCTTAGGAGCATTATAGCATTTCAACTTTTCATGTTCAATAAACTTATTGGGGTTGCTACCTTTTTTATTCAAATGGAGAAATAGTCATGATTTAATCTAAATAAAGTGTTATTGATTGTGTTGTTTTCTAGGAATGAGTCGCACATGCTAGTTTAAAAGTTTTGTAAATTCCCAAGTCTGTCACTGATAAAAGCCTTTTGTAGATTAGTAACTTGATCAAAACGGAAAAGTTATGTAACACCAATTGTTATACTATCTTTGTTTCCATCTTGCATTGTAATAACACCCATCTTAACTCTATTTAAGACAAATCATTGCCAGATGGATTTCTGGCATTGATTGCAGGATACGAAATCTAGTATAACTAAAAGTTTTTGGTATTAGTAGCATATAAATCAATTTAGAAAAATATATGTATTTGAATATAAGATAAAGTTTTAAATTATTTGGCAATAGTAAACTAAACTTTTTTTTTGTAAATTTTTATTTTCTAAAATTTCATTGAGCTCTCTTGCAATAAGAAACAAGTTACAAAAAATTAAGGTTTATTTACCCCAATTCAAAATTATTAGGAATATAATCATAGAGGTTGAAGTATTTAAAATATTGAACCCAAAATGTTTTATTAGGTAAATTCATGAATGCTGAGCATTCACTGTTAAAATATACTAATACTATTGATAGACTGGTAGAAGCCTAAAATCAAATATTTATTAAATATTTATATCCATATCTTTTCATAGCTTGGTAATTCATTTCTCTAGTATTAAATAATATTCCATTGTTTGCATGTACTACACTTTATTGGACCTTTCACCTATGGAAGGATATCTTGGTTGCTTCCAAGCTTTTGTCAGTTATGAATAAAACTACTATAGACATCTTTGTGGGTATAGATTTCATCTTCTTTGGATAAATACCAAGAGCTGCTACTGCTGAATCATCTGGCAAGAATATGTTTAGTTTTGTAAAAAACTGCCAAGTTGTTTTCCATTCTTTATTCTCAATAGACATGGAAGAACATTCCTGTTGCTCCACATCCTCACCAACATTTCGTGTTCTGTTGTCAGTGCTCTGGATTCTGGGTATGTACTGGTGTCTCTTTTTTGTTTTAATTTGCATTTTCCTGATGACATATGATGTGAAGCATCTTTTTATATGCTTATTTGCCATCTGTAATATTTTCTTTGGTGAGGTATCTGCTAAGGTCTTTGGCTCATTTTTAATCAGGTTTTTCCCCCATTGTTGAGTTTTAAGGGGTCTTTGTGTATTTTTGATTAACAGTCCTTTGCCAGATGTGTATTTTGCAAATTTTTTCTCATAGTCTGTGCTTTGCCTTTTCATTCTCTTGGCATTGTGTTTCACAGAGTAGACATTTTTAAATTCAGTGCTTGTGCTTTTGTAGCTAAAGTTTTTGCGAAAACCAAGGTCATTTAAATTTTCTTCTATATTACCTTCTACATGTTTCATGTTTAGGTTTATAATCCAATCTGAGTTAATTTTTGTGAAGAGTGTAGGATATCTGCCTGGATTTATTTTATTTTATATTTTTAGATTTAGCTTCACCATTGCTACAGAACCATTTGTTTAAAAGATTGTATTTTGCTCTCTTGTATTGCTTTTGCTTTTCTATTAAATATAAAATATAATTGATAATATATATTCTGTTGCTTTAATCTAGTCTTTCTGTGGTATTACAATATCATGCTTACAATTATCGTTATGGTAAACTTTTTTTTAAGATTTTATTTATTTTTTTGACAGAGAGAGAGATCACAAATGGGCAGAGAGACAGCCAGAGAGAGAGATGAGGAGAAGCAGGCTCCCTGCTGAGCAGAGAACCCAATGCGGGACTCGATCCCAGGCCCCTGGGATCATGACCTGAGCCGAAGGCAGAGGCTTAACCCACTGAGCCACCCAGGCGCCCCATCGTTATGGTAAACTTTGAAGTCAGTCCTCAGTCTTTCTTCTCCTTCAACACTATGTTGACTATTGTGAGTCTTTGCCTCTCCATATAAACTTTAAAATAAGTTTGTTAATATTAAAAAAAAAGAACTTGCTGGAATGCATTAATTGTATAGATAAACTTGGAAACCAGTGACCTCTTGAGCTTAGCAGGAGATAGACCATGGACATCAGTTGTCACAGTGGTGCCTCTGGCAGAACCTATTGCAAATCCATAGGCAAAATGAGACCTCAAGGATCTGAGAGAATGTCTAAGAAGTACTTGATACATCCCTTGGGTATTGTTTATTGAAGTGTCCACCTGTCTGAAAGCTGGGGAATCTAGATAAGGGAGGGAAAATTAGTTATGATAAAACATATCAACACACATCAATAAATTTTGTAAAACTAAATGTCATGGCTCATATACAATATGACCAACAGAGGGACCATCAGAAGGAAAGCATCAGTTATGTTTATTTTAGATTTCTAAAAGACTTCGAAGTGAAGAGTATACATTCACTTCTCACTTATTGCTCCTACATATTCATGAATTTGAGAGAAAATAGAGGCCCTGTGTGTCTTAGCAACTAATGGGATATTTTTTGATATTTAGATGCTTACACATAGTATGTGTTATAGTCTTCTCTTTTACATGCTGTAAAAAGGTTAACCCCTTTTCTGCAGAGATCTGAAAATGTGAAACAGTGCCTGAGTAGCTGAATTCATCTAATTCAAATTTCTTGCAGGTCTAAGACCTATTGTTTTTCACTTGACTGCCTCCTTTCTCATCTGTCAATTGGTTACAAATTCTGGTACTGAAGAGAATACATTGGGGCTGGTGGCTCAGTGTGTTAAAGCCTCTGCCTTCAGTTCAGGTCATGATCTCAGGATCCTGGGATCGAGCTCCACATCGGGACATAATGTAACGACAGATAGTTTATATGGGAGCCCTTTGGGTACTCTGGTGGATAAATGTTTTTAAATTAGTTTTTCATGGATATAGGGAGTTAGAGACGAGAAGGGAGGTGGGGGAAATTGGAAGGGGAGCTGAATCATGAGAGACTATGGACTCTGAAAAACAATCTGAGGGTTTTGAAGGGGCGGGAGATTTGGAGGTTGGGGTACCAGGTGTTGGGTATCATAGAGGGCACTGCTTGCATGGAGCACTGGGTGTGGTGCAAAAAGAATGAATACTGTTATGCTGAAAATAAATAAAAAATTAATTTAAAAAATATTAGTTTTTCGTAAACTACAAAAAAAAAAAGAAAATCGCTCCCATTTATAGCCTACAATTTATGGTTCACAAAGCACGTGCCAACAATAAAAATAATGATGGGTTACCGTTACACTTCATAGAAAAGGAGGTACAGGGAAATTGAATGAAATGGAATAACAAAGTAGGTTCATAAGTCAATCTTCCTTGTAAAAAAATTAACCTGAAAGTGTGTTTCTGCCACCTCTCTCCTGTGTGACATTTTATCGGTGGAGATGGAAAATAAATGGTCTGGTTAACCTTTCCCTCCCCCTCAAAACCCATTATTTGAAAACACAAAAAGGGAAGTGAAGGGAGAAATCCTCCCACTCCCATCCCCACTCACCTCCATAGCCACCTCCTCTTCCAAGAACCTAGCAGACAAGGTGCCAAGAAGTGTTAGGTACCAGCAGTGGTCTCAGATCTCATTCAAGGATCATGGTGAAAGGCATTCAAAGAGATTGTGGGGGCACAGGGATCCAATTAAGGGGGACAAGTTTAAGGTTTGCCTGGTCCCCTAAAAACTAATGGCACTAGAGAAGATGAGCTTTGGGAACTATAGCTTAATGGATACAATGTGTAAAAAGCTTCAGTGAGTCATGGTGGGAAGAGGCCAAGAGGGCAGCAAACACAGTCTTAGATGATGTTATTAATAGCACTACAGGCTCTAGATTTCCTGTGGTGGTGTTCTTGGCAAGACCAGCCCGGCCAAAGTGGATACTCTCAACCTGGAACAGAGGGTCTTGGAGATGCCAGCACGTGAGGTATGATGAGAGGGTAAAATGATAGGAGGTGTCCTTTGGAATGACTGACTCCTTGACTTTAAAAGGGAGAACCCAAATCTGTAGGTGAAATCTTTTTGGCTACAAAGAGGGCCAAGGCCTCCTAAGGTCAAGGTCTCCTCGTCACTTGCAAAGATGTCGAAGAACATATTCAGACTTTTCAAAGATGTCCTCATATCATAGGTTCCCACTCTGGAATTCTATCAATAAGGTGAGAGTTCCTCTAGTTGAAAAAGAGATCTAAAAAGACTTCCCTTTCTCATGTAATTTCTGTAACCTCCAGGACACACCCACCTCCCCCTTCCAGCTCTGTAATGAAGCCACAGCTGGTGCCAATTTGTGGAACTCCTTAAAGGCTATTCTCCCTTACATACCCCCGGATCAAGTTCCCATGCTCCCTCACCTGATTTCCTGCACTCACCTCCCACCTGGTGTGTTCACACCTGTAAGTGCCTTTTACCAAACCCTTTGTCAAAAGGCAGCCAGAGTGACCTTTCAAAGACCTATCAGTTCCTGGCATTTGTCTCCATAGAAATCTGCACTGATCTTCTAACAAATTCTCGGTCCTCCAAAAGCACCCATAATCCTCCCATCAGTCTCTTCATACCCCTCCAACTGACTGATGCCTGTTCTGCCCCATCTCTCTGCCCTTCAACCACACTGCCTACTTCTTCCTGTGGAGACCTCTCATGGCACCTGCCTCCAAGCACAGGTGATTCCCATTGATGGGAAGACCCTCTTCTCTCCCCCATCTCCCCACTCCAGTTACTCCCAATTATTCGTGAGCTCACAAGCCCCATGGTACACACTCTCCATGCAGCCTGCTCTCTCTTTTCTAGCACTGGCCTCCGTTTCTAGCTGTGGTTGTGTCATGGATGTCCCTCCCCAGCCAGCCTCCAAGCTCTCCTTCCCTTTAGCTCCAACACCTGACACAGTGCCTGGCACGTAGTAAGCCCTGGCTAGCTTCTAAGAGCCTCACTGAGGGACTGAAAGCATTTTAAAAATGTCACCACGTAGGCTCCAAACTGTAGGCAGAAAAAGCTTTGCCTGGATTGACATTTTAGAGACATATTCATCAAGTTGGATGTGTTCACTGACTTTACCTTGTAAAATTTAAAAAAAAAAAAAAAGGACCTCTGTATTGCTTCGCATCTAACGAAGGCGCATGTATACTATTAGATCACGTTATGAGCTTAATGGAAGGAGACAAGATGTTTTCGCTAAGAAAATGTATAAGACTGTTGAGGTCAAGTGGGAGGAAACAGTCCGTTTGTTGGAGCATTGCTATCTTACTCTATCACAGCCACTCATAAAAATCTGACACGGGGTGAGTCAGAATTGTCTGTCGGAGATGAGTTAGATCTGGCTCATGTTCCTACAGACATGAAAGCCAGAAACGAAGAAGGAGGCTTTAAAAGCGTGGGTTGAGGAGGCGGTGTGTTTCACTGGGATGAGCTAAGTGCCCAGGGCCACCAGCAGACATGCGGGCCTGTGTCCTTCCTTTGTTCTGGGGTCCCTCTTGCACCATGTGGTGAGGCTGGTGGCTGGGAGCAGCTCAGGACAGGACCCGGTGGCATCTTATTTCTCCCACCCTCCTGTGGGCTCCAGTGGGCTCCAGTAGGTCCCAAGGGACAGCCTGCCTTCCTTGAAAAGCCCAGTAGCACTGGGAGCAGAAACTGGGGCCAAAGAGTGAGCACCCTGTTTGACAAGCTGGACCAGCCACCTCTTCTTCAGATGCAGGGGGAGCCCTGGCATGCTGACTCCTCCCTTCTCCCTTTCCCCTTTCCTCTTTCCTCCCTCTTTCCTTCCCCTCTCTCCTTCCCTGGTGGTGCCCTTTCCCAATGCCCACTTCATCCCTTTTCCTTTCTACATGCCTGTCTTCTAGAGTTTCTTCTCTTTCCTCCCCATTACTTCCCTTCATCTGAATCTCCTCTTTGGTCCCTTAGTCCCTGCTCTCTGCTCCTCCTCCTCTTCCCTGGCCCCTGTTCAGCTCCATACTGAATGCAGGCAGAGCTGGACTAACATGCTCACTTGCTAGCTCAGCCACCCTCCAGAGAAGTCACTCTTCGGTGGCCACCTTCCTGACCACCTGGTCGCTTCTCCACTTGTTCAGATATTGCTCTGAAGTCTGAGGAGGACAGAGCGGGGCTGCCACAGAAGCAGGCCAGAGGAGAAACCAAAACATGTGTCCACACTGTCCCCCAGCACTGGTGCTCTGAGAGCTTTCGGAGTCCTCAACAGGGTTAGGATTTAGGGGCTTCTTCAGAACCGGGAGTGAAAACAACCATAGGTCAAAAGAAAAGCTATGGCCCACACAAAAATAATAATCACAAATGAAAACTATGTTAACTCTGAAGTCCCAAAGTCGAAGAATTGCCTTGAATCTGTCACTAGAAAGCACCCAAAGCCTCACTCTCTGTGTTCTGGGTGCCCTGGGAATGGCAGGAGGCTCTGACATGCACGTGGGGGCGCCGAACTATGGGGGCTAGCCTGCCTGCTGGCAGGGGTGGGGGTACCTCCTGTGGCACTGTCCTGGCCCGACCTCCTGCGGAGGGGGTGTGGCGCGGCTTCCAGGGTGGTTTTGGTGCCCTGAGGTTGGCTGGAGCCTGGGCCCCGACCACTCCCCCCCCTTCCCCCGCTCCTGTCCTGAGTTTCTGCTTAAGGTGAGGGCGGGACGAGGTGTCACTTTACCTGTGAGCAGAGGGTCCTCCAGAGAAGCCATGGGGCAGGGAGGGGCAGCAGGCGGCAGGAATGAGAACGGGACACCGCGGCCTCTGGGGCTAAGCTGGAGCATGGGAGCGCAGGGGCAGCGAGTATGGTGGGTCCTGCAGTCCCGAATGGGCTGCAGCACAGCACCCTGGCGCTGTGCGCCCCTCCTTCCCGCCTGGGCAATTAGCAAAGCCCCTTCTCCTGGCCGCCCCCGACCCGCCCCCGCCCCCTCCCTCCTGAGTCCTCTGAGAGCTCACTTCCAGCTTTGGAAATTAGCAAAGACTTTTTTCTGCGCCGGCCCCGCCCCCTCACTCCTGAGGCCAGAGCCCAGTCTGGGGTGCGGGGCAAAGCCCTGGCATGCTGCCACATTGACAGCGCCAGCGCTGGGCAGCCTCCTAGCCTGGCTCCCTGAGCGGGTGTCCACGGGCAGCCTGGCTGCGAAAAGATCATCAGTCCTAAACGCCAGCTGCACTCTTGGGTCAGTTTGCTGGCTTCCAGATTGCGCCCAAAGCCAGGAACCAGCTTCCCCAGCACAGGCCTGGGCTGAGATGCCTGCCTGGGATCTGTCTGAGGAGTCTCCTCCACTCCAGGCAGGGATGGCACTTCGACCTGGATGTTTGGGTTTTTTTGTTTGTTTTTTTGGTCATTGGTTATTACATGGTCTCCAGGGTAGGTGCTCCACAAAGGGAGTGAAAACAGGACGCCTGATATATACGCATATGGCCATTCTAGAAAAATAGCTTGGGGTTCTCTCGGAAACGCGGCATTGGTCCTTGCACTATGCTTTAATAGAAAAGGGATTATGCACCAAGTTACTTAAATGAGCATAGGTTGAAATCGTTTACTGAGAGTAAATATTTTAAATAGTTATATTTTAACTAAATCTATCATCAATCATACGATCATACACGAAGGTTACAGGCAATTTAAAAGCAAGAGCACTCTCTTCAGGGTTTTAAATAATCCCTGTCTGTCTTGGCACATGAGAATGCAAAGATAGGAAATGGTTTGTAAAAGATCATATAATAGCTTTTACTAATTCTATTTATTTGACAGACAGAGATCACAAGTAGGCAGAGAGGCAGGCAGAGAGAAAGATGGGGAGGCAGGCTCCCCGCCAAGCAGAGAGCCTGATGAAGGGCTCGATCTCAGGATCCTGAGATCATGACCTTATCCCAAGGCAGAGGCTTAACACACGGAGCCATCCTGGCGCCCCCAGATGAAATACATTTCTGACTTAGAAACTTCAGATAGAATTTTTTTGTCCATGATGACAACTGAAGAAAATGTGTCATCCCTAAACCTAACCTTAAACCCTACCAACACTGAAACCTAAGCTGACCTTAAAGCCCAAACTAGAACCCTGAATCCCAAACCTGGAATGGAACCCAAAGCCTGTACCTGAGCCCTGGATCCAAGCCCTGAACCACGAACCCAAACCCTAAACCAGACCTCCAAGTCATGAAACCTGAACCCAAATCTCAGCATGAAGTCAAACCCCAAATTTGACCTTGAACTTTATCCCATAAGCCCTGAGTCTTAAAGCCTAAATCATAAACTTAAATCCCTAAACTATAACTCTGTTCCCTTGTCCTTCACTCTAAATCCTCACCCTAACACTAAACCCAAAGCCTGATTAGAACTCTGACTAAAACCTGAACCTGAACCCAAATTCAAACCCTTCACCACACTTTGCTTATGCACTTGCCATTGATGGATATTTGCAGTTTCTACCTCCTGATTCTTGTGAACATTGTTTGGGTTGGGGGCTAGGGTTAGGGTCTTGGATTAGGGTAGGGTCCAGTCTTGAGACCAAGTTGAGGTCAGAGTGTGGGTCTGCATCAGGGCCATGTTCAGTGACACTGTTTGGGTCAAGGACTGTTGTAATTCCACATTGTTTCCAATTCATTGTTCCTTAGCTATTTGGGGGGAAGTTGGGGGGTATTGGGCTCCATGCAGCTTGAATTTCCGGAATGAAATGGCGTTCAGCTGGACCCCAGGAGGGAGCAGGATATTCCACTGAAGGGTGAGCTCCCACAGTCCTGCACTGCCTTCCACCGCCTGCAGAGGGCGCCAGACCCCAGCTCCCGCCCTGTGCCCAGGCTGCACAGCCATAGCTGGGACCTGAGCCCTGCCTCTTCAGGACCAACTGTGGAGACTTCTGGATAATGTGGGGCGCCTCCCACCCTGACAGGACTAGCTGAGAAGGGTGTGGCTCTGCATCCACACTGACCGGACCCATTGTGGAGGACACGCCCACACTGGCAGCAGTCCAACCTCCTAAGGACCAGACGCTCGAGGAGGTTAGAAGTCCCTTAGTGGACTGTCAAGGGGTTTGTGGTCTCAGGACCCCACAGAGAAAGGGCGCCCTGTGTAGACACTGGGGCTTCCGTCGTTTTGTGTGAGGAGACGTGGCCTCCTGCTGTGCTGTGCGCGGAGCTGTGGGGTCCCCCCTTTCTGGGCTCGGGTGCTCCTTGGTCCTTGTCTGTGTTTGTGTGCTCGCGGATTCGGTTCCTTGTTCTCCTCAGATGGTCTGCAGTCAGGAAGCATCTGGCTTCTTCGGTGCTTGTGCTCTCCCCACCTCAGCCCTGCGGGGTCCTTCCCATGTCCACACCCACTCCAGGCTTGCTCCAAGTCCTGAAATTCGGGAGCCAGAATGAGGACTCTGTAGCCGGTTTTGGGGAGAGTAGGTATTTTCCCAGTGTGGGAACTTCCCTGAGCACAGTGCCTCCCCATCTCCGTGTGTACCCCTCCCTGTCTGTCGTCATTGTTACAGGGCTGTCACTTTCTTGGTTCAGGGGCCTCCCGGGTATCTTGCTATCTTGGATGCAGGTGTAAATGAGATCGTTCTCCGCAGTCTCTTTCTGATGGTTCCTTCCGAGCACCTAGGAGTGCCACTAATTTGTGCATATTGATTTTGTTCCTTGCAAGTTCTTGAATTTATTAGTTCGATTGGCCTTAAACTCAATCTGCCAGTTATTTGACCAGCAGCATGGGTTTAATTGGGAAGAGCAGAGAATGGCAGTCTGGGCTGAGCAAGCTAAGGTCCCATCACAGGCAAGTGCGAGAAACAAAGGAGAGAAACATTATTTCATGGAGGAGGAAGAAGTTGGGAAGGGTGCTTGAAGGAAAGTCCCTTGGAGAAAGGCAGGGTGATGGAGAATTCTCACCAGCTGAGCTGCAAAGCTCCTACAAAAAGTCAGGAGATGAACCTCCAGCTTCCCCTGTGGGGCCTTAAATTGGTGAGTCTCTCCTGTCGGGGATTGCAATGTGGGGTCTGTAATGGGCACTGAGCACCAGGCGCCCCCTTCCAGCCTCCCCTTCTGGCATCCCCAGTCCACTTTACTGGGGCTTCCCTTCCTGCTTTTGCACAGTTCTAACCAGCTTGTAGTGGAACGTTGTGGAAAAACTGAAATTCCAAATCCACTGCTTCTACTGCACCTGAGATACAGGGGCCCATGATTTAATCCTCCCACGAGTCTCTTGCTAGCCCCACCTGTCCGTCACTCATTTTGAGAGTTGATATTACCAAAGTACTGTAATTCTAAAAATTTCTGAATTAGCTGTATTATTTCTTTTTAGGTATGAAGTTAACTTCCAATTATATGAATTTAATATTTTGGTCATTGTTTTCTAATTTTATTGCCTTATTCTTGGAAAATATAGCCTGATATTTAACTCTAGGAATTTATTGGCATATACTTCTGGCCTAAATAATGGCCTGTTTGTGTAAATGTTCAACTTATGCTTATATACTTACTGAAGACTCTTGTTTTGGGGTCAGGATGGCTACATTTATTAATAGATCAGGACTATTAGATTCTCTAAATTTTGATGTCTCTTAATTTAATCTAATTAAATTATCAGTTAATGAAAGAAGTTAAATTTTTTATGTACTACTGCATCTAAACTTATCAAAGTCTTTTGCTATAATTAGACAAGTATGTCATCCTGTTTTTATACCAAGTCTTACAGTGAAAAAATCATACTATCTGAAATATTATTTATTTTTATTATTATTTATTTTTTTAAAAGATTGTATTTATTGGGGTACCTGAGTTAAGTGTCTACCTATAGCTCAGGTCATAATACCCGGGTCCTGGGATAGAGCCCCGCAGGGGGTTCCCTGCTCAGTGGCGTGCTTCTCCCTCTCCCTCTGTTATTCCCTCTGCTGTGTGCATGTTTTTCTTTTCTCACTCTCTCTCAAATAAATAAGTAAAATTTAAAGATTATCTCTCTCAAATAAATAAGTCAAATTTTTTTTCTCAATAGGAGGGAGAAGCAGACTCTCCACTGAGCAGGGAGCCTGATGCAGGGCCCAATACCAGGACCCTGGGATCATCACCTGAGCTGAAGGCAGACACTTGAACCGACTAAGTCACCCAGGCACTTCAGCTGTTTATTTATTTATTTATTTTTATTATGCATATGTTTTATCTCTCTTTTCTACAAGTCTTTTTTTTGATCTTTTTACGTTTTTCATAAAACTGAATTATTTCAAGATGACTTGGTCATCCTCTTTTCCCCAACCTCAAAGATCATAGAGTATATTTTAACTGTTAAAATGATATTAGTATTTAAGTGCTGCCTACACAAATTAAGGCAAATTATCTGTGGTCTGTATTCCTGAAAATATTTTTTTTATTATGCCTTCCTATGCCAATGACATTTTATAAGGATCTAAATGTTTCCATTTGCGATTTTTTTTTCAAGATAATAAAGCTATTACTTCATTGTTTTTTATATCTGATGTTATTTAAAAAATTTCTGTCAATCTGATTCTTGTTTCTTTATTAATGAATTATTTTTTTTCTCTCTAACACTTGTGATTTTTTTGTGTGTGTCTTTGGTATGTATGCCCTAGTTTGGGATTCATAGAGTCAACTATAGTTATGAATATTTTCTTTCTTTTCTTGTATGTAAGTTTTAATCCAGTGTCTTGACTATTTATGCTTGAGAAATAGATGTACATTAATATTCAAATATTTCTTTCCTTTTTCTTCTTTCATTTAAAAAAAGTCATTTATTTTATTTTATTTAAAAATATTTATTTATTTATTTGGAGTAGAGAGAGAGGGTCATGAAGAGTGGCTGATTATATACTTTCAATTTGGGAGGAGGTTAGGGATAGCACAAGCCTCCAAGGTATTTTATAAACAAGGTTTCCAGGACCTTGAGGGGGCTAGCTATTGTTAGGGAAAGGTCATTTATTACTATTTAGTAAAAACTCAGGGAAGAGACTCTTCTGATGTGTATCAGTGGGTATATGCTTGGGAGATGATTGCCAATGTATACCTTGAGGGCAGGGGTGGGGAGTAGAGATAAAGAAGTTTCCAAAGTAATTTTTACATGTGAAAGTAGATTTTCAGTATCCTGGGGGGTGGACTAAGAATGCTTTTTGCCCTGAGTGGATGTGTCCACATGGAAGCAGCTGAGTCCCCAGAGGAGCTTCAAGGACTTGTCAACAGGCTATGAGTAGTAAGGAAATCTAATTTCTTCTCTAGCTTTTGTTCCACACACATCACCTACATCTTACACCTCTTTTATATTGATAATTTTAATGCTTTGCTGGTATCCAGATGACTATATCCTTAAGTGACTTCTTATCTCTATTGAATCCATTACGTATTCTATCCATTGTATTCTTAATTCAACTAGATTACATATATTTAATCTATTAGTACCACTAGGTTCTTATTCTTGTTTTTATTTCAAAATCTTTCCTTATTTCCTTACATTATTTATTGGGTATATTTTAAATCCCTGAAATACTCACTTATTATATATAAGCTGTCAACCGTATTCTTATTTTGAGGTAGCTATATCTTTTTGGGCTTTAGGACATCATACCAACAATGCCAAATAATTTTCAGACAACAGCAGGATATCCAAGAATTCAACTAAATTCTGACACTATCTACCTGAACATAGTGTAAGATTTCATCAGTTAATGGATCAGTCCTCCAAGACTATCTCCAACCCCACCTCAGATGCCAGTCTCACTGTAGGCCCCAGGTTATTACCTGTGCTTGTGACTGAGCAACTACAGGTTGGAGGTCCCAGTGGCCTACTTCTTACGTTCTTTTAATTTGCTACAGGGACTCACAAAACTCAGAAAAATACTTACTTTATGTTTGCCAGCTTATTAAAAGATATAATAGAAGATTTAAATCAATAGATAGATAAAGAAGTGCACAGGGCAAGGTATGGAGAATGGGCACAGAGCTTCTATTACCTTCTGTAAGACTGCCACTCTTCCTGCCTTTTCATACATTTAACAAACTAAAAGCTTTCTGAACCCAGTCCTTTCAGGTTTTCTGTGGAGGCTTCATGACATAGTCATGACTGACTAAATCATTGTCATTTGCTGATCTAATCTCCAGATCCTCTTCCCTCCCCAGATAATCCTGTATTGGGAGGAAGGGGAGGCACCTTGGGCAAAAAGTTGTGAAGGCTTTCACCAAGTGGTTGGTCCTTCAGGCAAACAGCCCTTGCCTTGAGTGAGGTCTGAAGGTCACTTCATTAACATAACAAAACACACCTCTCTCACCCTTATCACAGGAAATCCCAAGAGTTTTAGGAGCTGTGAGTCAGTAGCCATGGTTGAAAACCAAATATTCAGATGACCAAAATATATTTCTTGTAAACCACTATATTACACTACATGCTTAAGTATTTAATTATGTGATCTTTTAAACTAATATTTTTCTAAGAGTATAAACTGTTCTGGCAGTAATCTGGATTGGGGAGTGATGTATTGCCAAATTTCTGTCGTTTTAGTCCAGGAAGTCAAAGAGAAAGAACAGGAGAGCCCCTTAGGGCAGGAAGTTCAAAGTAACAATGTTGACTACAACTCCCTTTTCTTGATTTTTTTTTAAACAAGCAAATCTTCTCTTCAGAGTTGCAGTTTAAAGCCAAGAACATGCGGAATTGGGAGAAAAAATAGTTAAATTTGGAGACTTGCAGAGGTAGAATCAGAGAGGTGAAAGCCATTACAGCAACTGAACTAACTGAGGTCAGTCTTTGGTGAATCACAGAAACAGGTGGAGTTGTCAAACAAAGGAATCTTTGTTTACAACATACAAGGAGATCACAGGGAATAAGTTCCAAAGCCTTGACTGTTTGAACAGGAGAGAGATTTTTATTTAGTATTTAAGATGAATACTCTGAAGGGAGAGTTTTATTATCGCGTGTATGGTTGGTCATAAGGTTGTGGATGCATGCACATCCACATATGTATTTGTGCAATATGTATTGCATGTTCACCTGAATGAAGCTTGTATTCCACCGAGGGCAGAAACGTCAACGTTAGAATACAGCAGAGGTAACTGTTGGAAAAGGCAAAGGGACTCTGCAGGCTTCAAGAGCAGATATAAACTAGATGGGGTCTTAGGCTCATTTTCTGGGACAAGGAATGCAAGGCCTTGATTGCTTTTGAAATAGCACTACGAGTTATACCACTGATTTATTGTCTCAATAGCTTAGGCTATTTCCTGGTCTGGTGGTGACTGTTAGTTTTCCCATTGCCTTGTTCCCTCAAAATACTTAAGGAGTGAGGTTTTTGCATTTCTTTGTAAGAACCTCCCAGGAAGTTTTGGAAGAAGTGTGCTTGGGCAAGTACACAGGTGGGGTATAGATCATTGAAAATAGCTGGGGACAAAAAATGATTTTCTTATGTCAGGAAAACTATATGTCATCTTAATTTTCTGGGAACCTCCTATTCTTTCTGCTGATGTTACCAGCAGGCTTCTGAGATATTACTGATTGTTCTTTTGAACTAAGGAAAAAGAAATGTAGAAAGCAAAAGACAAAACTTTAAAATCTATCCTCCAACTCATCAATTCACTGCAGCCACCTCTCTGTCTTTCCCTTTCTCTTTTTCTTTATCTTTCTCTCTCACTTTCTCTCTCACATACGCACAATACACGCAAATCAACTTAAAACAATTTTTAATTTTCCCTATTCCATTTTAATATACTTGAGGCATGATCATTTTCTTAGTAAATACAAGAAAAAAAAATCTAGGATTCCATCATTCTGTGTGATTCAAGTATTGAGGAATTTACTTCTAATAGCACTTATAAAAACATATTTTATTTATGTAATATTATATAATCAGGTGCCTGCATTTTTCTTATTCTCCAACTAGTGTTATTTGGCAATTAATATTTTGTCAATCAATATTCCCCCATATCTGAATGTGTGGGCAGTGAGAGATGAGTTAGAGGCAAGGATGGTGAACACTCCCAACAACTGCAGACTACATATATCTTAAGCCATGATTTTCTTTGCAAAGGTCAACATTGATAATGTTCTAGTCATACCTCCGTGTACCAGGAAAGAAGTAGCATATTTCTTGAAAGACACAGCTATCAAAGCTCCATTGACAAACTGTAAAGATGGACAAGCGATTTCCAAATTACATATCTGATAATGGATATCTACTCTGATTATTAAAAAATGAATAAAAATAAAAAACCTTACTAATAACCAAACAGAGTATCCAATTTTACATGTGAAGGAAATAATGGAAGAGACATGTCACCAAAAGTATATGGATGGCTTAGAGGCACATGACAAATTTCTCAACATTTAGACATTAAAGAAATACAAATTAAAATCATAATGAGACATGCTTACGTATCTATTAGAATGGCTAAAATTATAAAGGCTAATTGTACTTGGTCTGAGCTAGATTGAGAAGCACCAAAAAATCTAAACTGTTGTTGGCATATATCATGATACAACCACTTTGGAAAATAGTTTGAAAATTTTTTTAAATGCAAAATATGTTGCAGTTACACAAATAGCCATTTTACTTCTAGGCATTTAACTTTATCAGTGCACTTTGCATCCACCACCAATTGGCTGTTTTGTCACAAACTGATTAAAGCAGAACTGTCAGGTGAGGAACTTCAAAGCCAAAGCATTAAGTGCTTTCAAAAACCAGCACCTGGGAGGATTTGTCTCAGCATCTGTGATTAGAAGGCAGCAAAAAGAGACTTTGGGGACACAGTTCACCCCTTCATGAAGCAGCCATTCAGAACTTTCTCCGAAGGGCTAATGCCTAATCTTCCAAAGACCAGCAAGAACAAGCTTATGGTCTGTTAAAATCAGATTTTTAAAAGATTTTTATTTATTTATTTGAGAGAGAGAGAGAGAGAGTGAGAGAGAGAGCATGAGAGGGGAGAAGGTCAGAGGGAGAAGCGGACTCCCCATGAAGCTGGGAGCCTGATGCAGTCCTTGATCCTGGGACTCCAGAATCAAAATCAGTTTGATTGACTCAATACAGTCAGGGAGGACAGTCCTCAGGAGTCACAGAATGCTGGTTGCCATGAGGGAGGAGTCTTTTACAAAGTCTGGGCTCTCACAGAAGGAGTCTGAAGCACGTGTATGGAAAGCAGAGGTCAGTTCTGGATTAGAAGCTCTTTCTGAGGGGAAATGAGTAGAAGCAGGGATTAACCAGGACTTGGGCTCTGCTTTATTCAGTTCAAGTTGCTGCAACACATGATGACAGACTGGGTGGCTGAAACAGCAAAACATGTACTATTCCTTGCAGTTCTAGAGACTGAGAAGTCCAAAAGCAAGATCCTGGGAGATCTGATATCTAGCAAGAGACTGCTTCATTATCTATAAATGCCCATATTTCTGTTGTAGACTTGCATGGATGACAGCTGGCAGAACAATCTCTCAGGTCGTTTCTCAGAAGTGCTTTTATCTCATTCACAAGTGTTCCAATCTCATGACCTCACCACCTCTCAAAGCCCATACCTCCTGATGGCACTCCTTGAGGGTCAGGGCTTCAACATCTGAATTGGGACAAGACACAAACATTCAGTCCATTAGCAAGTGTTGTCATGAGGACAGCGTAGCTTATCAACTGGGTATCCCCAGGAATCCATGGGACTAGCAAAGCAGAATCTGGGGGTGTCACTGGTAGGAAAGCAGGAGTTCCCCAAGAGACAGTCCTCATAGCATTTTACAGAGACAGCAGGACCCTTGAGAAACAATAGTTTCCGTGACCCATACACCAGCCTTTATCTATGCCTGTCCTCCCTGCTGGATTCACAGCAAGCCTACTTCTTTCTTTTCCAGTACAAATGGATTTCCACTCTCTGAATCCTGATGATTTTTTGCTCTTTTGCAGTTAGTAGGTTGTCCCTCAGGATTCTGCATGTCTGCATTTGCAATCGTGGAAACTGCCAAAGGTCTAGAGACCTGCATGGCAGAACCCGGCCTCTACCACTATTGCCCAAGGTAGGGACTCTGGTCCCTTGAGCGTCCTGTGCTGCTGTCAAAGGTCTATGTGCATTGGCTTATTCTTTTTATTTTTTTAAAAGTAATTGCTTATACGTGTGTTTCATCATGCTCAAGTGGCCTTTCTGTGAAAAAGTGGCCAAGCTACACCTAGAAGTCACTGAAGAAAGTTCTAAGAACTCCTGGTTAGTATGAGGCTAGAGAGAGAGAGAAAGAGAGAAAAGAAATCTGCCTCTCTGCATTTTGCAAGTCCCTGGGCAAAATCTGTTGGCTGCGCACTCCTCACACGGAGATTCCAGGCAGGGAGACCCTCCTGAGCCTCATCTCCCTGAGTTCCTCTTCCAGGAGCAATCCCTAGTTTGAGACCAGGGTTAGCGAAAAAAGAGCAGCAAAGCAGGGTCCAGAAGGAAGGACTGCCACAGACCATGGAGCACCAGGGGGACAGGCTGGTACCTTCTCACGGTTGAGGTACAAATGGGCTCAGCTCAGCAGGTAAGGGGTGCCCTTGGCCCCTCTGGTGGGCTTTGCAGTGCCCCAATCTCAGGAAGAAAAAAGGCTGGCTCAGGTGACTTATTTTTGACTGGGAAGAAGCTGACAGCAATGGAAATAAACAAGTAGGGAATGATGTTGGAAACTTGGAGGGTTTGTCCTTTATATCTCAGCTTTCTCTCCTATCTTCCCTTGCTCTGTAGTTTGTTATCAAAGAAGGTTTTGGCATGATATTCCTGTTCACTGATTAACTCTTGAGCTGTGTCTTTTCTGCTGTTCAGCTCATCTGGTGAATTCTTTTACTGTAAAAAGTATCTTGCCCTTGCAAGGGCAAGGGCAAGACCTGAGAAATCTCAGAGATTTCAGCTTGCCACCCAGAAGGAAACCAGGCTATTTGGAATGCTGGAAAGAATTCAGAGTAGGGGAAATCGTCTTGGACATCTGAGACCACCCCCACATTCAGCGGTCCCCTGGACACAAACCCAGACCTTGATACTGATCCTGAACCATGCTCTCAACTCAGACCCCTGTGATCCTCGCCACAGTGCTTTCAGATCAGTGCAGCCATGCCCATAGGCACAAACTCTTAAGCCTAGATTCTGTCCTGAGAGGTCTGTCCCCGACGGCCTGGCTCCAAAGCCTCAGAGATTGGGGACAGCGAGGAACACCATAGGACTCACCCTGCCACCCTGAAAGGAACCATGCCATTTGTAGCTCCAGAAAGGATTCAGAGGAACTGAAATCTGCATTCCTACCTCTGGACACCCCCATATTCAGCAGGCCACTGGATGCAAACCTGGAGCTTGACACTCACCCTGAACAAATCCCTCGACTGCCCCCTCCCCCAGAAAGATGGACAGAGTGCTGGCAGATCGGGCCTGCCATGTGGTGGGCCCTAACCATAACCTTTGGTTTAGTTCTCAGGATTCTGACCCCAAAGGCCTTGCAGTAGGTGCCCTACAATTTGGGGACACATGGGCAATCCCAGAGGACTCAGCCTGCCGCCCAGAAGGAAACTGTGCCATTTGGAACTCCGGAAAGGATTCAGAGGAGCAGAAATCTGCATGCCTAGCTGAGAACACACCCACACAGAGCTGACTCCTGGACACAAAGCCACAGCCAGACACTCACCCTCACCTCCACTGTCAACTCAGCCACCGAGACAGCTCTCCATGGGGTCTTCCGATCAGTCCTGCCATGTCCCTGGTTCCTACCACTAACCCTTGGATGAGTTCTGTAATGATGTCCTCATTTCAGGTTATGTGGTGGTTCTGCAGGACATTGTCCTGGTGTGGGATCAAACACACTGAAGCATCCCGTGTGAAGTGGCAAACATGGTAAAGAAATGACGGCTGGGGAATCTGAGTGTGGAGACAGCACGTATTTGTGCTGCTATAACAAGCTGACTGCACTTTGAAATTACCGCAGAGGAAATGACTCCTCCAAACATCCATGTTAGCACGACGACACGGAAGCAGAGAGAACATCAGACTTTGGGATGGAGGCCAAGCCCTCCCAAATCCCGGTCACCCAACAGGGAGAGAACACATGTTAGCAAGAGACTCGTGGGAGGATTAGATCATGGGCCCCTGTATCTCAGGTGCAGTAGAAGCAGTGGATTTGGAATTTCAGTTTTTCCACAACGTTCTACCACAAGCTGGTTAGAACTGTCCAAAGCAGGAAGGGAAGCCCCAGTAAAGTGGACTGGGGAAGCCAGAAGGGGAGGCTGGAATGGGGCGCCTGGTGCTCAGTGCCCATTACCCACACTACATTGCTATCCCCCACAGGAGAGACTCACCAATTCCAGGCCCCACAGGGGAAGCTGGAGGTTCATCTCCTGACTTTTTGTAGGAGCTTTGCAGCTCAGCTGGTGAGAATTCTCCATCACCCTGCCTTTCTCCAAGGGACTTTCCTTCAAGCACCCTTCCCAACTTCTTCCTCCTCCATGAAATAATGTTCCTCTCCTTTGTTTCTCGCACTTGCCTGTGATGGGACCTTAGCTTGCTCAGCCCAGACTGCCATTCTCTGCTCTTCCCAATTAAACCCATGCTGCTGGTCAAATAACTGGCAGATTGAGTTTAAGGCCAATCGAACTAATAAATTCAAGAACTTGCAAGGAACAAAATCAATATGCAGATATTAGTGGCACTCCTACGTGCTCCGAAGGAACCATCAGAAAGAGACTATGGAGAACGATCTCATTTACACCTGCATAAAAGACAGCAAGATACCCGGGAGGCCCCTGAACCAAGAAGGTGACAGACCTGTCCTTTGACAGCCCTGCAACAATGATGACAGACAGGGAGGGGTACACACGGAGATGGGGAGGCACTGTATCAGGGAAGAACCCACACTGGGAAAATACCTACTCTCCCCAAAACCGTCTACAGAGTCCTCACTCTGGCTCCAGAATTTCCGGACTCGGCACAAGCCTGGAGTGGGTGTGGACACAGGAAGGTCCCCGCAGGGCTGAGGTGGGGAGAGCACAAGCACCGAAGCAGGCGGACGCTCCCTGACTGCAGACCATCTGAGGAGCCCCAGGAACCGAATCCGCGAGCACACAAACACAGACGAGGACCGAGGAGCACCCGAGCCCAGAAAGGGGGGACCCCACAGCCCCGCGCACAGCACAGCAGGAGGCCACGTCTCCTCACACAAAACGACGGAAGCCCCAGTGTCTACACAGGGCGCCCTTTCTCTGTGGGGTCCTGAGACCACGAACCCCTTGACAGTCCACTCAGGTGGCTTCTCATCTCCTCCAGCGTCTGGTCCTTAGGAGGTTGGACTGCTGCCAGTGTGGTCGTGTCCTCCACAACTGGTCCGGTCAGTGTGGATGCAGAGCCACACCCTCCTCAGCTTGTCCTGTCAGGGTGGGAGGCGCCCCACATTCTCCAGAAGTCTCCACAGTGGGTCCTGAAGAGGTGGGGCCCTGGTCCCAGCTGTGGCTGTGAAGCCTGGGCTCAGGGCGGGAGCTGGGGTCTGGCGCCCTCTGCAGGCGGTGGAAGGCAGTGCAGGACTGTGGAAGCTCACCCTTCAGTGGAAGGTCCTGCTCCCTCCCAGGGTCCAGCTGACGCCATTTCATTCCGGAAATTCAAGCTGTATGGAGCCCAATACCCCCCAACTTCCCCCCAAATAGCTAAGGAACAATGAATTGGAAACAATGTGGAATTACAATAGTCCTTGACCCAAACACTGTCACTGAACATGGCCCTGATGCAGACACACACTCTGACCTCAACTTGGTCTCAAGCTTGGACCCTACCCTAATCCAAGACCCTAACACTAGCCCCCGACCCAAACGATGTTCACAAGAATCAAAAGGTAGAAACTGCAAATATCCATCAATGGCAAGTGCATAAGCAAAGTGTGGTGAAGGGTTTGAATATGGGTTCAGGTTCAGGTTTTAGTCAGAGTTCTAGATCAGGCTTTGGGTTTAGTGTTAGGGTGAGGATTTAGAGTGAAGGACAAGGGATCAGAGTTGTAGTTTAGGGCTTTAAGTTTATGATTTAGGCTTTAAGACTCAGGGCTTATGGGATAAAGTTCAAGGTCAAATTTGGGGTTTGACTTCATGCTGAGATTTGGGTTCAGGTTTCATGACTTGGAAGTCTGGTTTAGGGTTTGGGTTCGTGGTTCAGCTCTTGGATCCAGGGCTCAGGTACAGGCTTTGGGTTCCATTCCAGGTTTGGGATTCAGGGTTCTAGTTTGGGCTTTAAGGTCAGCTTAGGTTTCAGCGTTGGTAGGGGTTAAGGTTAGGTTTAGGGATGACACATTTTCTTCACTTGTCATCATGGACAAAAAAATTCTATCTGAAGTTTCTAAGTCAGAAATGTATTTCATCTGGGGGCGCCTGGGTGGCTCCGTGTGTTAAGCCTCTGCCTTGGGCTCAGGTCTTGATCTCAGGGTCCTGGGATCAAGCCATTCATCAGGCTCTCTGCTTGGCGGGGAGCCTGCTTCCCCATCTTTCTCTCTGCCTGCCTCTCTGCCTATTTGTGATCTCTGTCTGTCAAATAAATAGAATTAGTAAAAGCTATTATATGATCTTTTACAAACCATTTCCTATCTTTGCATTCTCATGTGCCAAGACAGACAGGGATTATTTAAAACCCTGAAGAGAGTGCTCTTGCTTTTAAATTGCCTGTAACCTTCGTGTAATAGATTTATGATTGATGATAGATTTAGTTAAAATATAACTATTTAAAATATTTACTCTCAGTAAACGATTTCAACCTATGCTCATTTAAGTAACTTGGTGCATAATCCCTTTTCTATTAAACCATAGTGCAAGGACCAATGCCGCGTTTCCGAGAGAACCCCAAGCTATTTTTCTAGAATGGCCGTATGCATATATATCAGGCGTCCTGTTTTCACTCCCTTTGTGGAGCACCTACCCTGGAGGTCATGTAATAACCAATGACCAAAAAAACAAACAAAAAACCCAAACATCCAGGTCGAAGTGCCATCCCTGCCTGGAGTGGAGGAGACTCCTCAGACAGATCCCAGGCTGGCATCTCAGCCCAGGCCTGTGCTGGGGAAGCTGGTTCCTGTCTCTGGGCACAATCTGGAAGCCAGCAAACTGACCCAAGAGTGCAGCCGGCGTTTAGGACTGATGATCTTTTCCAGCCAGGCTGCCCGTGGACACCCGCTCAGGGAGCCAGGCTAGGAGGCTGCCCCGCGCTGGCGCTGTCAATGTGGCAGCATGCCAGGGCTTTGCCCCGCACCCCAGACTGGGCTCTGGCCTCAGGAGTGAGGGGGCGGGGCCGGCGCAGTGAAGGGTCCTTGCTAATTTCCAAAGCTGGAAGTGAGCTCTCAGAGGACTCAGGAGGGAGGGGGGCGAGGTCGGGTCTGGGCGGCCGGGAGAAGGGGCTTTGCTAATTACCCAGGCGGGAAGGAGGGGCGCGCAGAGCCAGGCTGCTGTGCTGCAGCCCATTCAAAACTGCAGGACCCACCATACTCGCTGCCCCTGCGCTCCCACGCTGCAGCCTAGCCCCTGAGGCCGCGGTGTCCTGTTCCAGATCCCGCTGCCTGCTGCCCCTCCCCACCCCATGGCTTCTCTGGAGGACCCTCTGCTCACAGGTAAAGTGACACCGTGACGCGCCCTCACCTGAAGCAGAAAACGCGGTCCAGGGGCGGGGCGTGGGGTGGTCGGGGCCCAGCCTCCCGCCAACCCCAGGGCACCAAGACCACCCTGGTCGCTGCGCCACACCCCTTCCGCAGGGTTCAGGCCAGGACAGCGCCACAGGTGGTAACCCCGCCCCCACCCGCCAGCGGGCATGGTAGCCCCCATAGTTTGGCACCCCCAAGCGCTTTTCAGAGCCTCCTGCCATTCCCAGGGCACCCAGAACCCAGAGAGTGAGGCCTTGGGTGCTTTCTAGTGACAGATTCAAGGCAATTTTTCGACTTTGGGACTTCAGAGTTAACATAGTTTTCATTTGTGATTATTATTTTTGTGTGGGGCCATAGCTTTTCTTTTGACCTATGGTTGTTTTCACTCCCAGTTCTGAAGAAGCCCCTAAATCCTAACCCTGTTGAGGACTCCGAAAGCTCTCAGAGCAGCAGTGCTGGGGGACATTGTGGACACATGTTTTGGTTTCTCCTCTGGCCTGCTTCTGTGGCAGCCCCGCTCTGTCCTCCTCAGACTTCAGAGCAATATCTGAACAAGTGGAAAAGCGACCAGGGGGTCAGGAAGGTGGCCACCGAAGAGTGACTTCTATGGAGGGTGGCTGAGCTAGCAAGTGAGCATGTTAGTCCAGCTCTGCCTGCATTCAGTATGGAGCTGAACAGGGGCCAGGGAAGGGAAGGAGGAGCAGAGAGCAGGGACTAAGGGACCAAAGAGGAGATTCAGATGAAGGGAAGTAATGGGGAGGAAAGAGAAGAAACTCTAGAAGACAGGCATGTAGAAAGGAAAAGGGATGAAGTGGGCATTGGGAAAGGGCACCACCAGGGAAGGAGAGAGGGGAAGGAAAGAGGGAGGAAAGAGGAAAGGGGAAAGGGAGAAGGGAGGAGTCAGCATGCCAGGGCTCCCCCTGCATCTGAAGAAGAGGTGGCTGGTCCAGCTTGTCAAACAGGGTGCTCACTCTTTGGTCCCACTTTCTGCTCCCAGTGCTACTGGGCTTTTCAAGGAAGGCAGGCTGTCCCTTGGGACCTACTGGAGCCCAATAGAGCCCACAGGAGTGTGGGAGAGGTAAGATGGCACCGTTTCCTGTCCTGAGCTGCTCCCAGCCACCAGCCTCACCACATGGTGCAAGAGGGACCCCAGAACAAAGGAAGGACACAGGCCCGCATGTCTGCTGGTGGCCCTGGGCACTTAGCTCATCCCAGTGAAACACACCGCCTCCTCAACCCACGCTTTCAAAGCCTCCTTCTTCGTTTCTGGTTTTCATGTCTGTAGGAACATGAGCCAGATCTAAATCATCTCCGACAGACAATTCTGACTCACCCCGTGTCAGATTTTTAAAAGTGGCTGTGATAGAGTAAGATAGCAATGCTCCAACAAACGGACTGTTTCCTCCCACTTGACCTCAACAGTCTTATACATTTTCTTAGCGAAAACATCATGTCTCCTTCCATTAAGCTCATAACGTGGTCTAGTAGTATACATGCGCCTTCGTTAGATGCGAAGCGATACAGAGGTCCTTTTTTTTTTTTTTAATTTTACAAGGTAAAGTCAGTGAACACATCCAACTTGACGAATACGTCTCTAAAATGTCAATCCAGGCAAAGCGTTTTCTGCCTACAGTTTGGAGCCTACGTGGTGACATTTTTAAAATGCTTTCAGTCCCTCAGTGAGGCTCTTAGAAGCTAGCCAGGGCTTACTACGTGCCAGGCACTGTGTCAGGTGTTGGAGCTAAAGGGAAGGAGAGCTTGGAGGCTGGCTGGGGAGGGACATCCATGACACAACCACAGCTAGAAACGGAGGCCAGTGCTAGAAAAGAGAGAGCAGGCTGCATGGAGAGTGTGTACCATGGGGCTTGTGAGCTCACGAATAATTGGGAGTAACTGGAGTGGGGAGATGGGGGAGATAAGAGGGTCTTCCCATCAATGGGAATCACCTGTGCTTGGAGGCAGGTGCCATGAGAGGTCTCCACAGGAAGAAGTAGGCAGTGTGGTTGAAGGGCAGAGAGATGGGGCAGAACAGGCATCAGTCAGTTGGAGGGGTATGAAGAGACTGATGGAAGGATTATGGGTGCCTTTGGAGGACTGAGAATTTGTTAGAAAATCAGTGCCGATCTATGGAGACAAATGCCAGGAACTGATAGGTCTTTGAAAGGTCACTCTGGCTGCCTTTTGGCAAAGGGGTTGGTAAAAGGCACTTGCAGGTGTGAACACACCAGGTGGGAGGTGAGTGCAGGAAATCAGGTGAGGGAGCATGGGAACTTGGTCCAGGGGTATATAAGGGAGAATAGCCTTTAAGGAGTTCCACAAATTGGCACCAGCTGTGGCTTCATTACAGAGCTGAAAGGGGGAGGTGGGTGTGTCCTGGAGGTTACAGGGAAAGGGAAGTCTTTTTAGATCTCTTTTTCAACTAGAGGAACTCTCACCTCATTGATAGAATTCCAGAGTGGGAACCAATGATATGAGGACATCTTTGAAAAGTCTGAATATGTTCTTCGACATCTTTGCAAGTGACGAGGAGACCTTGACCTTAGGAGGCCTTGGCCCTCTTTGTAGCCAAAAAGATTTCACCTACAGATTTGGGTTCTCCCTTTTAAAGTCAAGGAGTCAGTCCTTCCAAAGGACACCTCCTATCATTTTACCCTCTCATCATACCTCACGTGCTGGCATCTCCAAGACCCTCTGTTCCAGGTTGAGAGTATCCACTTTGGCCGGGCTGGTCTTGCCAAGAACACCACCACAGGAAATCTAGAGCCTGTAGTGCTATTAATAACATCATCTAAGACTGTGTTTGCTGCCCTCTTGGCCTCTTCCCACCATGACTCACTGAAGCTTTTTACACATTGTATCCATTAAGCTATAGTTCCCAAAGCTCATCTTCTTTAGTGCCATTAGTTTTTAGGGGACCAGGCAAACCTTTAACTTGTCCCCCTTAATTGGATCCCTGTGCCCCCACAATCTCTTTGAATGCCTTTCACCATGATCCTTGAATGTGATCTGAGACCACTGCTGGTACCTAACACTTCTTGGCACCTTGTCTGCTAGGTTCTTGGAAGAGGAGGTGGCTTTGGAGGTGAGTGGGAATGGGAGTGGGAGGATTTCTCCCTTCACTTCCCTTTTTGTGTTTTCAAATAATGGGTTTTGAGGGGGAGGGAAAGGTTAACCAGACCATTTATTTTCCATCTCCCATCGATAAAATGTTTACCACTCCCCACTGGAAGAATTTAGATCTTTCGTTTGAATCTCCAGGAAAATCTTCCAAACTCAGACCACCACCATGTGGATTCAGCCATCTTCTGATTCACCTCCAGATTGTCTCCTCCTAACTGCTCAAGCCACAGGTTAAGGGCGAAATGTTCAATGCCCAAGCAATATAGTGGGGAACACGTTTATCTAAGCAATTATATGCAGCTCTGTATCTGCATACAGGGGGTCTCTCCCAAGCCTTTCAAACCTCAGCAAAACAAGACAAAGCCCCAGCCATCTGGGCTATATATCATTCATTCATTCCTGTGTTCAACACTCATGGCGGATCCCCACCAAGACAGTGGGAGAGCAAGGACTGGAGAAATCCTGGAAGCTGAAGTCTAAGGAGGATTTCAAATTCAAGTCAGAGATGAAAGAAACATCTGGACTCGGTCCTCAGGTACATGCAGTATTCTGAACTGAAGCTAGAACCAGAGACCATTCTAATGAAAGGCCTCTACAGGTGGGCTCTCACAGGTGGGCTCCAACTCAGTTTCGTGTATATTCATTCATGAAATAGCTCTTTGGGTCAACATGCAGAAGAAAACCATTTAAGAAAACTGACAATGAGGAGTGGAAAGGGAAGCCAGAAGGCATGTGAATGGGGAGAGAGGAGGAGCCAGGGCAGAAAACCAAGAATCCCTCCCTGCCCTCCTTGCTGCCAGGGAGGTCTGAGGGACTAGTTTCCACCTGGGATCCCAAGGCCAGAACAAAAGCACCGGGGCCAAGGCGGGTGAGGGAAGGGGGTCCTCAGCACGGGCGCATGGGGCTGCGGAAAGATGGGGGCTAGCGCGCCCGCTGGCGGGGGGCACCTCGCAAGGCGCTGTCCCCAGCCGGACCCCATGCGGACCGGGTTTGGCGCAGCATCCGGGGTGGTCCCGGTGCCCTGGGGTTCGCGGGAGGCTGGGCCTCCACAACCCCCTCTCCGCCCCCAGGTCGATCTGCGCTTTCTGCTCCAGGTGAGGGCGCGGCAGGGTGTCACTTTAAATGTGCGCAGAGGGTGGTCCGGAGAAGCCTTGGGGCGGGGAGGGGCAGCAGGCAGCAGGAGGGGGACAGCGGAGCCTCACACGGGAGCGTATGGGCGGCGAGTCCGGTGGGTCCTGCAGTCCCGACTGGGCCGCAGCACAGCACCGAGGCGCTGCCCGCCCCTCCTCCGCCAGCCCCTCCACCTCCTCCCAGACTCTCAGCCACATCCTCTGTGAGCTCACTTCCAGCTTCGGCAATTAGCAAAGCGCCTTCTCCCCGCCGCCCTCGACCCCCCCCCCGCCCCCCTCCCTCCTGAGTCCTCCGCCAGCTCACTTTTTGCTTTGGCAATTAGCAAAGCCCCATCTCTGCGCCGCCCCGCCCCCCTCCCTCCTGAGGCCCCGCCCTGGCTGGGGCGCGGGGGGAAGCCCCCGGGGCTGCAAGCTTTGCCAGTGCTGGCGCTGGGCAGCCTCCTAGCCTGGCTCCCTGAGCAGGTGTCCACCTGCCTCCTGGCTGCAAAAAGATCATCAGTCCTGTTAACCCTGGATGCACTCTCCTGTCAGTTTGCTGGCTTCCTGATTGCACCCAAAGCCAGGAACCAGCTTCTCCAGCACAGGCCTGGGCTGAGATGCCTGCCCAGGATCTGTTTGAGCAGTCTACTCATCTCCAGGCAGGGATGGCAATTCCACATGGATGTTTGGGTTTTTTTATTGTTTTTTGGTCATTGGTTATTATTACATGACCTCCAGGGTAGGTGCTCCACAAAGGGAGTGAAAACAGGATGCATGATATATCCCTCACCTCCCATGCTGTCTTTCTCTTAAATAATAAGCACTGGTGAACTATCTTAGATTCTGTACCTTCTCTCCAGCCATGAACCTATCACTGTCTTTAACTCTTGAAAACTTCATTAGACAAATTAATGTGGTGAAGGAAGCAATATGAGAAAGCCTATTAATCTGATGAGCATGGAACTGAACAAACCCTATAGATACTTTCCCTTTGATTTCTAGCCTATCAATACCTACAGTGAGTCACATACACTCAAGATTATTGTTTTTATTGTATACTTCATATATTCATTGATTTTGGACTCGTTATCATTTTGTTGAAGTGTTAAACTATGGTAATAAACAAACTTTTAATTAACTTTTCCTCCTATGATACAAATATAACTTGCACTTGAGCTTTAGCTAATGTTATGTTCTAAAATTGCCAAAACAAAATGATCAAGGTTTCTAGATTATTTACTGTATTTTCTACTATATAATATTGTTCTATCTCTTCTGTATAACGAAAATGAATGCTTGGGGCTCTTGGGTGGCTCAGTGTGTTAAAGCCTCTGCCTTCTGCTCAGGTCATGATCCCAGAGTCCTGGGATAGAGCCCCACATCAGGCTCTCTGCTCAGCAGGGACTCTGCTTCCCTTCCTTTCTCTCTGCCAGCTTCTCTGTCTACTCGTGATCTGTCTCTCAAATAAATAAATAAAATATTTAAAAAAAGAAAGTGAATGCTTGATAACTAAATGAATGCTTTACTGAACAAATTAAATATGGCAATAGCATTTTATTTTATCATACTTCACATATTAAACTATAATATTATATCACTAGTCTACAAATAATCTACTGACATAGTCATTTGGAAGCTTTTAGCAAAAGAATTCTTCCTCCTGATTGTAGTATAAAAGCCACAGAAATATACAGAAGACTCCTAGGATAGAAAGTTAAATCCAGTTATCCGTGATGCCTTGAGTAGGACCTGACTTATGTATGTCCTTGGATGCACTAGTAACTGTTACATGTGATAGGATTATATTTAATATATACAGTTTCATTTACTTCACAAAGGACATATAAATTTGAGAATAAAATATTTGATGAATCTATAAAGTCTATATCTATTTGTAACTAATGTGGTAGAATTAAGATGTTAATTTGAAAAAAAATTCATTGAACACATACACATATTCAATTGTTTTTATATATATAAACAGCATTATTTATTTATGTAAATAAATGCATTGTCAGTAAAATCCATTTACTAATCAATCATAAGGGTAATTTTAAGTACTAAGAATAAGAAATATGTGAAAAGATAAGTGTTCAAGAGTGCAGTTTGTGGTAATTAATACAATATGATAGGCTCATGAAAAAGATATATTACTTGAACTTAAAAGCTTGTATAATTAAGCGATGACCACTTGAAATTTGTAATTAGTCTTGCTGCAGTTTTTCCTTGCACTTATTGCCCTTCCCCAGAAGTTCATTAAGAATTTCTGTGAATGTCCTTATGTTTAATCGCATTCATAGATTCCACTGCTGCTCACAAAACAAAGCCAAAAAGAGAGGTAACTCTATGTGGCACTCCATCCACAAGCAATACATTCATAAATAATTAAAAAGCTCTCTACTTCATTTGTTACCCATTCAGCTGATAATTTAAATGAGTAACTGAGGCCGTTTTATCAGCACTTTTAATAAAATGCGACTCAGAAACTTCACAGTGTTATTTAAGAAGAAATGCTCACGTGTTAAGGTTTTTATTTTTTTTAAATCAACAAAATAATTTTCAAATATTAAAAGCAAATGTCTCCTTTTCCTCCAAGTTTCCTTGCTATGTCAAAGTTACAAATAAATACATTACAATCGTATTTTGAGTTGTAGATAAAAACAAAAGTTTTGAAACTGTCTGTGGGTTGAGTGTCTGGATTAACTTGTATAAATATCTGAACTCAATGTATTTAGACTTTATTAGATGGTTTTTTTTAGACTATTTAAAAATACATGCTCAGATAATGACAACATTATTTTATTCATTTTAATAAATAAATTAATTTATTTAATTATGTTTAGATATTATTAAATTAATGATTTAATATTTAATAATCTAAATTTGAAATATTTTAAATTTTAAAAATATTTATTTACTTAAATTGATATATTTAATATAAATATTAAATAAATTATTTAATCATTATTATAATTATGCAATACATTATGTATTGTGTAATAATTGCATTTTAATAAATAAATAAATGTATTATTTACATTATTTTATTATATTTTATTTAGTTGACAAAGAGAGGGAGAACGCAAGCAAAGGGAGCTGCAGGCAGAAGGAGAGGTAGAAGTAGGCTACCAGCTGAGCAGAAAGTTCAACCTGGGGTTCCATCCCACGACCCTGGGATCACCACCTGAGTTGAAGGAAGCTGCTTAACTGACTGAGCCATCCAGATGCCCAAGGCTTTGTATTCTTCGCTTCTAAATATTGATGCTCCTTCATCTCTGAAGTTAGTAAATTGATGTTGAGTATTCATATCAAAGAATTGATAGTAGCTGTTAAACAGAAACATGTAATTTAGGGAAAAAAAAAGAACAGAAGGAAGAGAAAGGCCAAAAGTCAAAAGCACATTAATATAAAATTTAATTAGATAAATAAAGAGGATATCCCTGAAGGGGGCTAATAAAAGAGCTGCAAAGAGCTGATAGGATTAGGAAAATTGTCCACTCCTGGTCATTTCATAATTTTAGACTATTCCTTATTAATAAATATACTTAGTTCCAGAAACACAAGCACATAAGAACATTTCCACCAAGTTTCCTCTAACAGCATTTACAAATTAGACATTCAAACAATGCAGTTTGTTACATGTTGCATCTGTATCTTAAAGTTTAAACACTTTCTGTGACACATTTTCTAACAATTACAATTAAAAAAAAATATATATATATATATACATATATATATACCTTATCCCTAAATGGGAAAAAAAAAATATATATATACATAGAAACATTATTCCTAAATAAAACCTTTCTTTGTTTATTAGCTTAAATAGGTAAATTAGCAACAACAACAACAACAAACAACTAATATTATAGAGGTAGGAACAATTGACCTTTTCATTCATTGCTATTTTCTAAAAATTCCTATTTTATTTTTTTATCAAGTCTGTCATAATAATTTTCTAAATCTCCTGCCTTATTCAATTTTTTTCTTTTAGTGGAAATCTCTATTTCATATTTATTTTCTCTTCCTCCACTCTTTGCTCTAATAATTCAATGTATTATTAGATTTTATGTTTTTCTCTTTATCCAGATATATCTTTTCTTTCTTTCTTTCTTTTTTAAATAATTTGATTTGCTGGCATTTTACATCAGTACATGCTTTCTTATGGATGTTAGAAATGTCTGTGGAACTACTAGAAGAATAAACTTTTTTACCTTTAAGAAGTTTACAGTCTAGAGTGCCTGGGTGGCTCAGTTGGTTAAGTGTCTTCCTTCAGCTTAGGTCATGATGCCAAGGTACTAGGATCCAGTCCTGCATCAGCTGCCTGCTCAGCAAGGAGTCTGGTTCTTCCTCTCCCTCTGCCCCTCCCTCTCTCTCTCTAATAAATAAATAAAATCTTTAAAAAAAAGACTTACTGAAATCTGAGACTGAATTACTAAATTCAGTCTTAATAGAAGACAGGTAAACAAAGCAATGATCACAACTGGAAAATTTAGCGAGATCATGGTTTAACATTTTTGGTTGACACAGGACCTCTTTCAGTAACAACTTTCCCTAAATATCAATTTCTTTTTAAGGCAAAATATTTTGACAAGAAATCCAGATCCTTCTGATCGTTTTCATATCAATTTAAGGTGACATCCTCAGAGTATATAATCAAATATGTAATTATTCTATCTGTTGCCTTGTATATTGCCTGTATCTTTTTCAGACTCAAAGTTCCCTTGAGGTAGAGTTTGTTTTTTTTTTTTAAAGCAGAGATTTTTAAAGTGTTTGATATATACAAGATGCTTAATAAGTGTTTACAAAGCCTATGTATTACAGAAGCCTTAAACAGGCTTTAAAATAATGTAGGTGATATTAGTAGTCATATCAAACAATTTTTAGGTTTCAGTCATGTAAATAACTACATTTCTGAGAGACAGAGAAACATACAAATGGTCTGGGTCCAGTAGGATAATGCTAGCATGTGTTGTAAATTCTCTTATATGACCTTATTCTTGCAAGAATTGGTTATGTGGCAGAAAAAAAGGTATCACTATCTTATACTTTATTATTTAAAGAGATTTATGGACGTCTTAATTTCTTACACTACCCCTTTGTTTCAGTGGACCCAATTTCCGTGGTAATGGTGAGAGGAAAGTAGGCAATATAGGTAGCAGCAAAAATCTCCTACAAGGCACTATAAAATAAGGCTTGTTCTAGATCATGGGTCTGTCCAAAGGGGAATGTTAAGGGGTAGAATGGATGATGGATGCATTGTGGACTTATAACTTTAAGATTAATACTGTTATGCGCCAATAATGGGTCTATGATTAAAGGAGCGAGACTGATGTAAAGCAAAGGTCAAGCAAAGCTTTATTGCATGCCAAGCATCAAGAATCTAACCGAACGTTCGGGGCCACACCTCTTATGAGAGAAGGCAACCCTTTGCTGTTTCACAGTCTAGCTTTTAAGGGCAAAGGCCATGCAGTCAGGCCTGGCCACACACAGGTGACCAATGAGATTTTAACACACACAGGAAACTCCACAGTGAGGCTAGGTGACCAATTGAGGTTCAATTTACCCTAGTATAGACATTTGACCCAGCCTATTACACCTTGATTAGGATTAGTGCCAAAAAGGTTCCCAAAGGGCAGAGGAGTGTGGCATACTCCTTAGTATCTAGGGAGACAATATGCAAACACCGCCCCCCCTCCCGCTGATTGATGTCTCCACCTGGCCTGACCCACCCTTGTATATGGGCTTTGTTACCTGGAGCTGATTTCCAGGACTTGTTTTTAAGTGAATCCCCTGGGGGAAGGGGAGCAAGGACAGTTTAAGGGATAACCTCAATGAAAGCCTCTTGCTAAAATATAAAAATATAAAATAGGTCCTTACATTACAACAACTCAGTAGGGAAAGTCCCAGTGTGGTGATAAAAGAAGTGAGGTAACTTGCATTGCACATTTTATTTTTAAAACGTGTAAGTTGTATTTTTCCGTGCCATGACATCATACTTTATCTTCATCTCTGTCTACTAGTTTAAAACTAGTTAAACAAACTCAACAATTTTTTTAAAAATATTTTATTTATTTATTTAAGAACAAAAGCCAGAGAGAGAGAGAGAGAGCATGAGCAATATGGGGCTGGATCCCAGGACTCTTGAGATCCTGATCTGAGCCAAAGGCAGACACTTAACTGACTAAGCAAATGAGACTCCCACAAACTAACAATTTTATAAAATTTTTATTTGTTGGGGTGCCTGGCTGGAACAGTCAGTAAAATATGTAAATCTTGATCTTGGGGTTGTATGTTTGAAATCCACCTTGGGTGTAGAGGTTTCATTTAAAAATAAAATCTTTAAAAATTTTTTTTTCATTTTTTTATTTAAGCCATTGTATGGCAGTGTTGATCACTATATTGTACACCTGAAACTAATATTAACCTTATTTTAACTAACTACAATTTAAATAAAAACTTTAAAAATAAAATAAAAATAATAATCATAAAAATAAAAAAGAGGAAAAATTATTTTTAGGCAATTTTCTTAATTGCATTATTATTTATTATTATCATAGTCTGCGTGTGTCGGTGGGAAGTGGCTGGTATTACAGTGAGTTCCATATCTGTGTTACACTGTGGTCCATGTCTGTAGTCAGTCTTTTTTTTTCTTTTAGTTTATTTTCAGGGATCCAAAATTCATTGTTTATGCACCACACCCAGTGCTTCATGTAAAAAATTCCCTCCTTAATACCCACCACTGGGCTCACCCAACCACCTGCCACCCTCCTCTTCAAAACCCTCAGTTTGTTTCTCAGAGTCCACAGTCTCTCATGGTTTGTCTCTCCCTCCGATTTCCCCCAGCACACTTCTCTCCATCTCCCAGTGTCCTCCACGTTATTCCTTATGTATTGAGTCTTATAAAAACTTTTATTTCTTTCCCTATTCTGCTTTGCATATGCTTACCTTAGATGTTAAAATGTTATAAACCTCTCCTGCCTGGTCCATTTTCTCTCTCTTCTCTCATGATTTCTCATGCTCTCCCTGCCAACCCCACATGCCTTACAATATCTGGATATGACTAATTTCTTCCTGAGCTACTTTATTCTACTCTGCCATATGGTTGCCCTTCCCTCTTCTGTACCATAACTTCTATCCCCTGCATTTGTGCTTTAACAATACCTAATTCTTTTCACTACATCTGTATCTTTGAGGTCAATACTCAGTAGTGCAATCGCTGGGTCATAGGCTAGCTCTATTTTACTGGAAAGAAGGGCCATATGCACCCCAGTGTTCATAGCAGCAATGTCCACTATAGCCATTCTGTTGAAAGAGCCAAGATCCCCTACAACAGACAAACGGATAAAGAAGATGTGATCCAAGGATACAAAGGAATATCACTCAGCCATCAGAAAGGATGAATACCCAACTTTTGCATCAACATGGATGGGACTGGAGGAGATTATGTTAAGTGAAATAAGTCAAGCAGAGAAAGTCAATCATCATATGGTTTCACTTATTTGTGGAACCTAAGGATAGCATGGAGGACATTAGGAGAAAGAAAGGAAAAATGAAGTGGGGGGATTGGAGGGGGAAATGAAACATGAAAATCTATGGACTCCAAGAAACAAACTGAGGGTTTTAAAGATGAGAAGGATGTGGGGATGGGTGAGCCTGGTGATGGGTATTAAGGAGGGCACATATTGCATGGGGCACTGGGTGTTTTACACAAACAATGAATCATGGAACACTACTTCAAAAACTAATGATGTATTGTATGGTAACTAACATAACATAATTTAAAAAAAAAAAGGAGGGGGACAATACCTAACACTCAATCTTTGCTAGTTTCTTGTTTACCTCCTTTTAAGAGTAAGCTCATTATTGTTTTTTTTTTGTTTGTTTGTTTTTGTCTCAACTAAAAGAAGAAAAATAATACACATTATTTTGAAAATTTTTGAACAGTATACAAAAGTTAGTCAAGTCCACAATGTCTCATCTCTTCTTCCTCCTAACATGGCTAAGTTGAAAAACCCTTTATCTGGGAAAAGATCTTTCTCCTGCCACCTTGTGTAAGATTTTGGCTTTAGCTTAGATTATCCTTTCTTTCCTTTTCTGAAAATAAGTTTAAAATATTAATAGCTTCAGTTTCTTCTTCCAAAATATGACTGCTTCTTTACCAAGTGCAAAAGCAACCCATTTTGACCATAGTAAACAGCTTGGACCTACTTTTTTTGGCTCACTGTTTTAGTGAGACAAGTGGAGTGAAGATGACACACCATTTCCAAATGTATTAATAATTGGTAGACCATACTTCTAAATTGAAGTTTTGTTGCCATTAAACTACGACCAGACTCGCTATAATTACAGAGGTAAATTCTTTATATTTACTATATTTGAAATTACCATATAATACCAAAATAAAATTATGATTATGTGAAGAGTCTGTAATATTAAGAAGATGACTTTGAAATGATTGCTTATCTAAATGAAATTTCCCATTTTATAATCTTGTATAAGCTTTCGTTGTCATTTCCTATTTAAAATCTATTAGAAGGCACTCTTATTTTCCCTTAAGTGGGAAGTCAAATGTGGAAGAAATTCATCCCAAAGGAACTGATTCTATATTCCACTGAAGACCAGGTGGCTTCCATGTGGCATTTTGCCTCTTGCATATTTTTCATCTCCTACAACAAATAGGGGTATGCTCTTTAGTAAACTAATTCAACTCAATTAGAGACATTGTCTTCAAGGGATAACATCATAGAGACTAGAATCAGCATCATACTTTTGGGAAAATTGGGCCCAGGGTATTTGTTTTGTTTTGTTTTGTTTTAAGATTTTATTTATTTATTTGACAGACAGAGGCCACAAGTAGGCAAATAGCGGGGGGGGGGGGGAAGCAGGCTCCCTGCTGAACAGAGAGCCTGATGCAGAGCTCGATCCCAGGACTCTGAGATCATGGCCTGAGCCGAAGGCAGAGGCTTAACCCACTGAGCTACCCAGGTGCCCCTGGGCCCAGGTTTTGATGGCTTCTTTCCTCAATCTTATAAAACCTATTTGAACTCTACTGGATGCCAGAACTGCTTAAAAATATTTGGTCCCTTGTAATTTTAACCTTCCAGTATTCAATGCACCTGATCCATGTAATATCCTATAGTATTTTTGTCAAATGAAGACTCTCAAAGTGTGTTTCTTGGGAGACACTTTTCAATTGGTTGCTTACATTTCTGCATTTATTATTTGTTCTAGGCCATCCTTTGAAGATGGTTGTATTGAATAGACTTGGAAGACAGAAATAGTATCTTTTTTTTTTAACTTAACCTGTTGTGTTTGCAAGTATTTTCTGCCTCTGTTTTGATTCTTCTTGTGGGAACTGAGGCTCAGAACTGATATATAACTCCCACCCCTACACACACACACACACACACACACACACACACACACACAAACACACACACACACACACACACACACAAATACTGTTAATATTCTGGCTACCTCTATTGCTGTGAATAATAAACTATATTATTTCTGAACCATGAGTCTGCGTCTTCTATCAACACCCAAGAAACTACGGCAGACTCATACACCAGCTTTCAAATAAGGGAAAATAATCTCAGATGCTTTATATTTTTTGATAGTGTTACCTACTTCTGAACATATGACTGAACACATATAAAGCTGGAGCCATGACCATTTAGAGCTTCTTCTGTGGAAGAACTATGCATTCACTAGTAAACAAAAGTAGTTTCATCTTTTTTTTTTTTCCTCCTGGACATCATTTCCTCTCTCACACTGTTGCTCAAATTGGATGGAGTCTAAGGTCCTTTGAGGAAATTTTTTTTAATGATTCAAAATAAAATAGGAAGAGTCTAAAGTGCTAAAAATACTTCTAGATAAAAGGTATAAGATAATGCCAGAAAGGATAGTAATTTTATCTAACAACTGCCTGTTCACCCCTTATTTGTTCATTAACTAATCTCCAAATTCCTGACTAAATCCCTTTTGTAAGCCAGAATGTGAGCTAAAAACTGGGATTTTAAAAAATTTTCATTTGAAATCCAGTTAGTTAACATACATGGTTGTATTAGTTTCATGTGTACAATATAACATATAGCACTCAGTGCTCATCATGACAAGTGCTCTAATTAACCCCATCACTTATTTAATCCATCACTCCTTTCAGATCCCCTCAAGTAACCATCAGTTTGTTCTCTGTAATAAAATGTCTGTTTCTTGCTTTGTTTCTCCTTCTATGTCTTATTATTTCCCCTTTGCTTGTTTGTTTTGTTTCTTTTATTCCATATATGAGTAAAGGTATTTGTCTTTCTCTGACTGACTTATTTCACTTTTAGCATTATACTGTCTAGTTCCAACCACGTTATGGCAAATGGCAAGATTTCAGTCTTTTTATGGCAGAATAATATTCCATTGTATATACATACCAATTATTCTTTATTTATTCATCAATTGATGGATACTTGGGCGCTTTCCATATCTTAGCTTTATAAATAATGCTGCTATAAACATAGGGGTGCTAGCATCCCTTTGAATAAGTTTTCTTATATTCATTGGATAAATACACACCAACAGGTTTGTTGGATCACAAAGGACTTCTATTTTTAAATTTTATGGAAATTCCATACTGTTTTCAAATATGGCTGTATCAGTTGCATCACCACCAACAGTTCACAATTGTTACTTTTTCTTTTTTTTTTTAAGATTTTATTCATTTGACAGAGAGAGATCACAAGTAGAGAGAGAGAGAGAGGAGGGAGCAGGCTCCATGCCTGGCAGAGAGCCCGATGTGGGACTTGATCCCAGGACCCTGAGATCATGACCTGAGCTGAAGGCAGAGGCTTAACCCACTGAGCCACCCAGGGAGCCCCCACAAGTGTTACTTTTTCACATCCTCTCCAACACCTTTTGTTTCTTGTAGTGTTGATTTTAGCCATTCTGACAGGTGTGAGGTGGTACCTCTTTCTAGTTTTGCTTTGCAATTTCCTGATGATACATGATGATGGACATCTTTTCATGTATCTACTGAACATTTGAATGTGTTCTTTGGGGAAACACTTGTTCATGTCTTCTATCCATGTTTTTATTGGATTATTTGTTTTTGGATGTTGACTAAAAACTGGATATTAAGTAACACACAAGACAGGTTTCCTTGAGCTTAAATTTTATTTGCATGAGTATCATTAACAGGAAAAATTATGCATATGTGTATGTACAAGTGTGTTTATGTATACATCTATCTATCTATCCTCTATCCCCTGTCTTCTAATTGTGGTAAATCCTGTAAGGTGGGGAATGGGATAGTCTGAAGAAATATGCTTCTGGATATGCTGGGTAAGCAAATTTAATTGCACTCAGATGCATTGGATATAAGTGAATCACTCAAATGAGTTATTTAATATTATATAGAAACAAATTAAAAGTTTATGTAGTTTAAAATAATAGGTAGTTAAAATAATTTTTTTGTTTGTTGTTTTTTGTCTTTTTTTTTTTAAGATTTTATTTATTTTATTTGACAGACAGAGATCACAAGTAAGCAGAGAGGCAGGCAGAGAGGAGGAAGCAGGCTCCCCGCTGAGCAGAGAGCCCGATGCGGGACTCGATCCCAAGACCCTGAGATCATGACCTGAGCCGAAGGCAGCGGCTTTACCCACTGAGCCACCCAGGCGTCCCTTGTGTCTTTTTTTGTTTATATATACTATGGTGTGAATGTTTATGTCTCCCAAAATCATATTATGAAATCTAACTCTGGAAGTGATAGTATTAAAACATAGGGGCCTTTGGGAGGTGATTATGTCATAAGTGGGATTACAGTCCTTTTAAAGGAGACCTCAGAGAGTTCTCTTGATTCATTCATCATGTACTTTTACAGTGAGAAGATAGCCATCTATGAGGAAGTGGGCTCTCCCTGGATCTGCCCATTCCTTAATCTTGAACTTCTCTGTTCTAGAACTGTGAGAAATAAATTCCTGTTCTTTATAAGCTATTAAGTCTATATCATGTCCGTTATAGCAGCCTGCATGCAGAAGGACACTATGACCTAAAATGAGAGCAATAAATATAAAGTTTCAGTAAAGTCAGTTGGCACAATGTTTTTTTTTACTTAGAGAAGACATGCTGCTTCATGTTAAACCTTGATATTGTATATGTTTCTTGAAGGGCCACTTCTTACTCCTTTGTGTGTTTTCCACAAAGTCCAGGATGATGCCTTACATAAAGGTAATATTTTATAAATACTGTTGGAAATATATACTTCTCTAAAATCTTATTTTGCCTACAGATTACTTGGATCCACTTTGCCTTGTGTAGAATATTTGAAATATATTAAGAACAGAATGTCTCTCTAAATAACATTTAGAATCATCATTAGTTTATGACTCCTGACTCATTTGTTTATGCAGTGATACTTACTGCAAGGACACTGAAGTTTGTAATATAATTTTGAATTAATCACCAAGCTAGTTTATTTTAACTTATGAAAAAATAATTTCTCATGTTGGTTTAATTCTGCTCTTATGTTATGGTCATGACATTTTCATTAAAATAAAGTAGAAAATGGAAGTAAATAATAAATGAAAAATAAAAAATAATAAATAAAAAAATAAAAGTAAAACTCTTGTGAAATGTTAAACTTTTCTTACTTATTTTGTTTTGCTTTTCCTCTACCATGCTGGCAAAGCTGTATGTTGCAGATAGGTACAATTTTATAGGTGCTAGGTTTGTTACTTTTGCTAAAATTTTCAAAATATAAGGAGTTGAATAGTCATGGATTGTTTATTAAACTCCTTATCTACACATATAAAAATAAAACAATGATGGTGACCTGGGTATTTCTAAAATTGTATTCTGTTTTTCCATATTATGGTTTACAATGTAATTAATAAAGATTCTGCATATATTAACATCATCACCTTCTATCTCATCTGTATGTCCATTACAGAGCATGTATGATTTCTATTCATTGCTATGTTGTCGTGAAGAGATTGTCTGAAGTAGCCTATATTTATGCAGGTAGATCTTAAGCTACGGTGCTCTTGTTTATTTGCTTGTTCGTGATCAGTATGTCTGAAAGATGGTAACTATTGCATCAGGTATGATGATTAAAAAATATTATTGGTGCCTGATACGCTGTGATGAAATAGGTAAGTCGATTCATAATTTGTTAATTAAATTGGAAAAGATTAAGACAAACTGAGGGTTGCTGGGAGGAGGGGGCTTGGGAGAAGAGGGTGGGATTATGGACATTGGGGAGGGTATGAGCGTTGGTGAGTGCTGTGAAGTGTGTAAACCTGGTGATTCACAGACCTGTACCCCTGGGGATAAAAATATATGTTTATAAAAAATAAAAAATTAAAAAAAATTGGAAAAGAAATTCCTTTGGATTTGTCCTTTATTAAGAGTTTTTTTTTTTTTTTAACGAATGCCTTGGGATGTTTTTTGTGTAACATATATCACATGCCTCAAACTTTAAATTTGAATGTAGAAAAGAGTTATCAGAATGAGCCTAGAAAATATTGTTATGGGGGCGCCTGGGTGGCTCAATGGGTTAAGCCACTGCCTTCGGCTCAGGTCATAATCTCAGAGTCCTGGGTTGGAGTCCCACATTGGGCTCTCTGCTCAGCAGGGTGCCTGCTTCCTCCTCTCTCTCTGCCTGCCTCTCTGCCTACTTGTGATCTCTCTCTGTCAAATAAATAAATAAAATCTTTAAAAAAAAAAGAAAACATTGTTTTGAAATATTTTTGTTCTGTTATATTATGTTAACTTAGGAAATAATGGTAGTTATTTTTATTAGCATTTCCTACTTTCCACATGCCCTTACAGATGAGATATCATAATTTCCCTACTCTTTTTATCATGGTTGTTATATTATTCATGATCAATAACAATCAATGAAAATTCATAACATTAATTTTCTTTGGGAAAGTGATATTTTAGCAAGAATCCATGACCAAAAATTTTAGCTGTTGTTCTTCCAGGAGATGAGACTATCAATGTTCCCGAAATTTTAAGAAATAGAACTTATTAATTGTGTTGGTTGATGTTTATTGTCTCTGAACTTAGAGGTGCATAATTCAATTTAAAATTTATTTTGGGGGCGCCTGGGTGGCTCAGTGGGTTAAAGCCTCTGCCTTTGGCTCAGGTCATGATCCCAGGGTCCTGGGATCGAGCCCCGCATCGGGCTCTCTGCCTAGCAGGGAGCCTGCTTCCTCTTCCCTCTCTCTCTGCCTGCCTCTCTGCCTATTTGTGATCTCTATCTGTCAAATAAAATAAATAAAATCTTAAAAAAAACGGATTGTACCTTATGGGGGTGCTTATCTGAAATTCAGGGACATTATAAAAAAATAAAAAATAAAATTTATTTTGAATTGAAAACAAGATCTTACTGAAGTTTAGGCATCCCACTTTATATCAGGCCTCCAGTACATTCTAATTTATTTATAGAAAATATCATAAACATGAATGACACTTTTCCTATTGCATTTATATGAAACTGCAATGACTCAAAGATGTCAGATTTGAAAAGCACTACCTTTCTATATTTTCTGTTTCCTAGGAGGAATGGATATACCATTTTAGCTCAATTATCCAACAGTATTCAAAACCACCATGAATTTTAAAACATACTTATTACACCCTAAAAATCAAGTATGAAAATGTATAAACAACCAAATCTCTATCTGTAAATGAAATACTCCCACACAGACGGGTTTTAAAAATTTCTAACTTGTATTGTTGTTGATGTGTTTCTTTGATTTTGTTATTTATTGGTTTATATAGTTGGCTGCTCCCATGTTGGGGGCATAGATATTTAAAATTGTTAAATCTTCTTGTTGGACAGACCCTTTGAGTATGATATAGTGTCCTTCCTCATCTCTTATTATAGTCTTTGGCTTAAAATCTAATTGGTCTGATATAAGGATTGCCACTCCTGCTTTCTTCTGATGTCCATTAGCATGGTAAATTCTTTTCCACCCCCTCACTTTAAGTCTGGAGGTGTCTTCGGGCTTAAAATGAGTTTCTTGGAGGCAACATATAGATGGGTTTTGTTTTTTTATCCATTCTGATATCCTGTGTCTTTTGACAGGGGCATTTAGCCCATTCACATTCAGGGTAACTATTGAGAGATATGAATTTAGGGCCATTGTATTGTCTGTAAGGTGACTGTTATTGTATAAGGTCTCTGTTCCTTTCTGATCTACCACTTGTAGGCTCTCTCTTTGCTTAGAGGACCCCTTTCAATATTTCCTGTAGAGCTGGTTTGGTATTTGCAAATTCTTTCAGTTGTTGTTTGTCCTGGAAGCTTTTAATATCTCCTTCTATTTTCAATGCTACGGTTCAAAATCTGTGGGACACAATAAAGGCAGTCCTGAGAGGAAAATATATAGCGGTACAAGCCTTTCTCAAGAAACAAGAAAGGTCTCAGGTACACAACCTAACCCTACACCTAAAGGAGCTGGAGAAAGAACAAGAAAGAAACCCTAAGCCCAGCAGGAGAAGAGAAATCATAAAGATCAGAGCAGAAATCAATGAAATAGAAACCAAAAAAACAATAGAACAAATCAACGAAACTAGGAGCTGGTTCTTTGAAAGAATTAATAAAATTGATAAACCCCTGGCCCGACTTATCAAAAAGAAAAGAGAAAGGACCCAAATAAATAAAATCATGAATGAAAGAGGAGAGATCATAACTAACACCAAAGAAATACAAACTATTATAAGAACATACTATGAGCAACTCTACGGCAATAAATTTGACAATCTGGAAGAAATGGATGCATTCCTAGAAACATATAAACTACCACAACTGAACCAGGAAGAAATAGAAAGCCTGAACAGACCCATAACCAGTAAGGAGATTGAAACAGTCATTAAAAATCTCCAAACAAACAAAAGCCCAGGGCCAGATGGCTTCCCGGGGGAATTCTACCAAACATTTAAAGAAGAACTAATTCCTATTCTCCTGAAACTGTTCCAAAAAATAGAAATGGAAGGAAAACTTCCAAACTCATTTTATGAGGCCAGCATCACCTTGATCCCAAAACCAGACAAAGATCCCACCAAAAAAGAGAGCTATAGACCGATATCCTTGATGAACACAGATGCAAAAATACTCAACAAAATACTAGCCAATAGGATTCAACAGTACATTAAAAAGATTATTCACCACGACCAAGTGGGATTTATTCCAGGGCTGCAAGGTTGGTTCAACATCCGCAAATCAGTCAATGTGATACAACACATCAATAAAAGAAAGAACAAGAACCATATGATACTTTCAATAGATGCTGAAAAAGCATTTGACAAAGTACAGCATCCCTTCCTGATCAAAACTCTTCAAAGTGTAGGGATAGAGGGCACATACCTCAATATCATCAAAGCCATCTATGAAAAACCCACCGCAAATATCATTCTCAATGGAGAAAAACTGAAAGCTTTTCCACTAAGGTCAGGAACACGGCAGGGATGTCCATTATCACCACTGCTATTCAACATAGTACTAGAGGTCCTAGCCTCAGCAATCAGACAACAAAAGGAAATTAAAGGCATCCAAATCGGCAAAGAAGAAGTCAAATTATCACTCTTCGCAGATGATATGATACTATATGTGGAAAACCCAAAAGACTCCACTCCAAAAATGCTAGAACTTATACAGGAATTCAGTAAAGTGTCAGGATATAAAATCAATGCACAGAAATCAGTTGCATTTCTCTACACCAACAGCAAGACAGAAGAAAGAGATATTAAGGAGTCAATCCCATTTACAATTGCATCCAAAACCATAAGATACCTAGGAATAAACCTAACCAAAGAGACACAGAATCTATCCTCAGAAAACTATAAAGTACTCATGAAAGAAATTGAGGAAGACACAAAGAAATGGAAAAATGTTCCATGCTCCTGGATTGGAAGAATAAATATTGTGAAAATGTCTATGCTACCTAAAGCAATCTACACATTTAATGCAATTCCTATCAAAGTACCATCCATCTTTTTCAAAGAAATGGAACAAATAATCCTAAAATTTATATGGAACCAGAAAAGACCTCGAATAGCCAAAGGGATATTGAAAAAGAAAGCCAACGTTGGTGGCATCACAATTCCGGACTTCAAGCTCTATTACAAAGCTGTCATCATCAAGACAGCATGGTACTGGCACAAAAACAGACACATAGATCAATGGAACAGAATAGAGAGCCCAGAAATAGACCCTCAAATCTATGGTCAACTCATCTTCGACAAAGCAGGAAAGAATGTCCAATGGAAAAAAGACAGCCTCTTCAATAAATGGTGCTGGGAAAATTGGACAGCCACATGCAGAAAAATGAAATTGGACCATTTACTTACACCACACACAAAAATAGACTCAAAATGGATGAAGGACCTCAATGTGCGAAAGGAATCCATCAAAATCCTTGAGAACACAGGCAGCAACCTCTTCGACCTCTGCCGCAGCAACATCTTCCTAGGAACAACGCAAAAGGCAAGGGAAGCAAGGGAAAAAATGAACTACTGGGATTTCATCAAGATCAAAAGCTTTTGCACAGCAAAGGAAACAGTTAACAAAATCAAAAGACAACTGACAGAATGGGAGAAGATATTTGCAAACGACATATCAGATAAAGGACTAGTGTCCAGAATCTATAAGGAACTTAGCAAACTCAACGCCCAAAGAACAAATAATCCAATCAAGAAATGGGCAGAGGACATGAACAGACATTTCTGCAAAGAAGACATCCAGATGGCCAACAGACACATGAAAAAGTGCTCCACATCACTCGGCATCAGGGAAATACAAATCAAAACCACAATGAGATATCACCTCACACCAGTCAGAATGGCTAAAATCAACAAGTCAGGAAATGACAGATGCTGGCGAGGATGTGGAGAAAGGGGAACCCTCCTACACTGTTGGTGGGAATGCAAGCTGGTGCAGCCACTCTGGAAAACAGCGTGGAGGTTCCTCAGAATGTTGAAAATAGAACTGCCCTATGACCCAGCAATTGCACTATTGGGTATTTACCCTAAAGATACAAATGTAGTGATCCAAAGGGGCACATGCACCCGAATGTTTATAGCAGCAATGTCCACAATAGCCAAACTATGGAAAGAACCTAGATGTCCATCCACAGATGAATGGATCAAGAAGATGTGGTATATATACACAATGGAATACTATGCAGCCATCAAAAGAAATGAAATCTTGCCATTTGCAACAACATGGATGGAACTAGAGCGTATCATGCTTAGCGAAATAAGTCAAGCAGAGAAAGACAACTATCATATGATCTCCCTGATATGAGGAAGTGGTGATGCAACATGGAGGCTTAAGTGGGTAGAAGAAGAATAAATGAAACAAGATGGGATTGGGAGGGAGACTAACCATAAGTGACTCTTAATCTCACAAAACAAACTGAGGGTTGCTGGGGGGAGGGGGTTTGGGAGAAGGGGGTGGGATTATGGACATTGGGGAGGGTATGTGCTTTGGTGAGTGCTGTGAAGTGTGTAAACCTGGTGATTCACAGACCTGTACCCCTGGGGATAAAAATATATGTTTATAAAAAATAAAAAGTTTAAAAAAAAAAAAATTTCTAACTTAAGGAATTTGATAGCACAGACTCAGGGTAGTAGTTTCAGTGCCTACAGTATACTTTCAGGGAGAGAGTAATGTAAGCTCTGAGTCACTTTCTGCCTAGAGATGACCAAATAGTGGTTCTGGCATTGTTTGTTTGTTTTTGAAAATATGTTCCTGGGCGTCATTCAGAAAATGCAGAGTTTGGCATCTATATAAATTAAGGATGATCCTTTTGAACTTTTGCCTTTCATTACATCAAATTAACATAATTGGACAGAAATTCCACTAAATTAAGCATTATTAGGATATGTGTAAATTGGAGCTGCTCAAATAAGTTGCTCTTTGAGCTATGTGCTGTTGGTTCAGGATTAGATAAGGATTTTGAAGGCAAACCTAAATCATTGCTTCCTTTTTTGAGAGATTCTCAGCATATTTTCTTAAAATTAGCTGAAATAAACAATGTGTTTAGTCGCAAAGTGATTTGCATTTTTGCACAAACTCCCTATCTCCTTGAGAATTATAACAAATATTTCATGAAACATCAGTGATCTTTACTTTGTTACACTGCTGTAAAGTACATTCAGAGTTGCCAGTTAAAGGTGTTAGTGTTGAGATGAAATGTCATGCATTTTTCTTCACTTCCATGCAAATGAACACAGTAATTTATTAAGACACAATAAAGAAAAAAAAAATTGACAATGAGTTCCAGATTTTAAAAATCACTTGCCATTCAATCCAAATTGTGAGTTTGATCGGTTACCGAACACTTTATAATGCACCCCCGGTAATTTTACAGAGATTACTCTTTCTTACCAATTCTTGATTATTCTGTCCTGCAATGCAGAGAAAGCTAACTATTTTAAAATAAACTTCCGTTAATTTTGATTGTTATAAACTTAAAATTGATTAATTTCCATATACAGAGTTTAAAATGTTCACAATTTACATTAAATATATATTCTGTGTATACCTTGGAAAAATTATACTGAAAATTGAAATTAAAATGATGTTGTATATAGCTGCAAGAAGCCGCCTGTCCCATTTCATCTTACTATATAAGTTGTGTCAGGTAATTTATAAAATCCCTGCTGCATAACAAATCTATTTTTTGTTGGAATGGGTAGTAATGTTTCTTCTTATTTCGAAATAAGAGTTGGTCTATGAGTGCCTCTGCAACTGTATTTTCCCTAAGTGGCTTCATGGTCTTGAACTGAGAAAGCTCAGAGCATTAAACATCAAAGTAATATATTTTGACATAATTAGACATCAAGGAAATGCAACTAAAATGACACTGAGATATCACTACACACTTACCAGAATGGCTAAAATAAAATATAATGACAAGCCCAAAAGAAAAAAATATACCATTTGATGATACACAATGGCAAGTTGTACCATAACTTAACCATCTCAGACTAGTGTAGTGTTAAATTTGTTTTTCTAAGCCATGTTTTGGGTCACTTACCACTTTTCAAGGATATAAAGTGCTATCATTTTACTTAAAACTGTGAAATTTGGTCAGATTTAAATTTCAATTTATGTTAAAACATTCTGTAAACTGTGTTAAACTTTGACATTTGTTCCCTCTGTTCAGTGAATAACACCATATCATATTCTGAAAAATTCGCTAATTTTCATCTTGAAAAATATCCCTTTTTCCTCTTATGGTAATTATTAATATGAATTAATAGTAGAATTTGATATTGTTCCATATGTCCATAAATACTTTATTGTATATTATCAAATTTAATAATGAATATAATGTATTATATATAACCTCAGATAAATTTCAACAAATCATAATTTATTAAAATCATGTCTACTTAAAAATCTCATAGAAGAGTAAAACCATCAAAAATAAAAATAAACACACACAACACACACACATCACCCATGTATTGGCAAATCACAATTGCTGTAACAATACATTAGGCATTCCACAGTTAAGGGCTATCAAAATTTCCATCAGTGACAAAAAGATTTGTATCCAAATGGACTGATTTTCCAGAATCCAAGAAAAAGTCTCCTAGGATTTATTTAAAGGTAAATATTTGAACAAATACTTCTTAAATTTAGGAAATTCAGAACATACGATTAAAGAATATTTGCAGTGCAGACTATATTCAATCCTTCCTTCAAAATGTGCCTTTGAGTACATAATTCTGTTTTCTCGATCTAAATTGAGCTGTCTTCCAAGAAAGTTTTGCAAAATGTCTGTCTCTGTGTGATAAATGTTCTAAGACCTAACATGCTTCATTGTATTTTACTGTGCTCTCAAATTTAATCAATAATTTGGATTGATGTATAATACCTAGTTTCAAATATCTTTTCCATCTATACAAACACCCAGCTGTCTCTTTATATGCTATTACTATTGAGAATTGTGCTGTCGGTATTATTCTTGTACATTTTAGGTGATCTGTTCTTCTCTTGGGCATCATTTATGCTCTTCTCTGTTTTTGATATTCTTAAAACTCACCATAATGTATATGAGTGGTTTTTAGTGTGTGTAGTTTTTGTTTTGTTTTGTTTCTGATATCTCATGTTTGGCATCATTTTAAGTCTGGTATCTTTTATCTTTCTTTAATTCTCCAAAATTTATCTCAGTACTTATTTAAATATTTTCTTTATTTTTTTTTCTCTTCTGCTGTATTTGGGCAGAAGTCATTAATTTGTTTGTTTGTTTTTCCCAACTCATTTATTCATTTTACAGCTATATTCATCTTAGTCTCCATTTATTGTATTCTTTATCTCAACAATTTTCACTTAATTTATATTCACAGTATAGTATCTTTCTTTTCCTTGTATATGTATATCATTATTTTATCATATACTTTTAAGCTATTTTTAAAAATATTTTATTTATTTATTTGACAGTGAGAGATCACAAGTAGGCAGAGAGGCGGGCAGAGAGAGAGGAAGGGAAGCAGGCTACCTGCTGAGCAGAAAGCCCGATGTGGGGCTTGATCCCAGGACCCTGAGATCATGACCTGAAACGAAAGCAGTGGCTTAACCCACTGAGCCACCCAGGCGCCCCTTTTAAGCTATTTTTTAAAAGAACAGTCATTCTTTTTTTTTTTAAGTTTTTCTTTATTTATTTATTTGACAGAGAGAGATCACAAGTAGACGGAGGGCAGGCAGAGAGAGAGAGAGAGAGAGAGGGAAGCAGACTCCCTGCTGAGCAGAGAGCCTGATGCAGGACTTGATCCCCAGGACCCTGAGATCATGACCTGAGCTGAAGGCAGTGGCTTAATCCACTGCGCCACCTAGGTGCCCCTAAGCTATTTTTTTAATTCCTGTTCCAATAACACTTGGATTGCCATATAAAGTTAACCACATCATCTTTTTTGGTAAGTAATTGTACTTTTTATGTGCATAGTTATTTTAGTCCATGAGTTCAGCTCCTCTTAGGATCATCAAATCTCTGTAAAGTCTGGGTATGCTAGGATTTTCTAAGCAACAATAAAATACATTGAAACCTGGTAGCTTAATTATAATAATGTTTTCTTTCTCAATCATTCACAATAGTATTCCATTCTGAGTAGCTTCCTTCTATTTTGCAGCTATAGTGTTTGGTAAAACTTGAATTGTGATATCACTGTGATAATGTGAATTAATCAGGGTTTTTCAGAGAATCGGGAAGAGAAAAAAAGGAAGATATTCTCCAGGGCCAACTCTAGAAGTGACTAATAAAACATCTGTCCAAATTCAATTGAACAAAACTCAGAAATGCCATCTCCAGTGAAATACAAAGAAGATTATATATAGTTCTGGGCACACACATCTCATTTGACCCAATGTTGTACATCAATTAAAGACTGAAGGCCAATCACCACTCCATGGGAGAATTTAAAAATAAATTTACTATTGAGGCCAAGAATTCAGAATCACAAATACATCAGAATAATAACTGCCTTCACTTGATGTTATTCTATAAGATAAATCCTGCGATCAAGTTTCAATTTTAAATTCTTACAATTTTAAATTCTTAAATCCTTATGAAAAGGCATCATTTGGAGGGAGCAGTTTTCATAATTTATCATCCATCAGCCTTTTTTAAAAGATTTTATTTATTTATTGGACACACAGAGAGAGAAAGAGAGCGAGAGAGAGATCACAAGTAAGCAGAGAGGCAGGCAAGCAGGGAGGGAAGCAGGCTTCCTTTTGAGCAGAGTCCGATGTGGGGCTGGATCCCAGGACCCAGAGACCATGACTTGAGATGAAGGTAGAGGCTTAACCCACCACCCACGTGATGAGAGAGCCACTCAGGTGCCCCTCACCCATCAGTCTTAATTGATTGGAGGAAAATGTGTGGAGGAATAATGCCTTAGGGAGCTAATCTCTCTAAAGAATTTTCAAGTCTTTACCCCTTCAAGGTTTTTGTACAGTTCTGATAGCCTCTAAACATCCAGCGGATTTCTACAGTGATAGGCCTGTTAAAACCTGTCTTCAAACCAGGAATAGAGCTTGAAACATACCAGTCAAGGGCAACTTTGAGTCTTTTAAGGAGTTTATCATCATTTCTTTGTTTTTGGTTAATATCTGAAATAGTTCCATATTACACTTGCATAATTCTCCAGAGCTGACTTTGAAGGAGGCATTCAGTTCCAGCTAGTTCCATATTTTGGCAAGAACTATACTTCTATATTAAAAAAAAACATATTTTAGGGCGCCTGGGTGGCTCAGTGGGTTAAAATTACTGTCTTTGGCTCAGGTCATGATTCCAGGTTCCTGAGATTGAGTCCCACAGTGGGCTCTCTTCTCAGCTGGGAGCATGCTTCCATTCTTCTCTCTCTGGCTGCCTCTCTGCTTTCCTATGATCTCTGTCAAGTAAATAAATAAAATTAAAAAAAACATATTTTATACCAGTTATTCATGTTTATTAACTAAGATATCACAATATAAATAATACAAACAGTTGCTCTTTATTAATACCTTCAACCAAGATCAAAAAATATGTCATATTTTCTCCAAAAATTTTATATCATCTGATAGGTCAGATATATATAAAATTACATTTAAAGTTTTAAAAATATCAGCAAATATTTTCATTTAAATGCCAATTTGAAAAGAAATCTACTTTTCCAAACCCGACTTTTTATCCTATTTATTTTGAATTTTGTCAACAACTGATAAAATGTTTAGCGAGACTATAAATGTTAGATCGAAAAAAATGATTAATAGATGTAGGTTCAAATTATTATGTCCCATTAAAAATGATTTAGTCTTTGATGAACATCTGTTTGGTAATATGTTGTATCCAGATATAGTAAATTAAAGACATATATAAAATTATGGGAAATGACACCTTCCGTTCGAGTATGAGTAGAGCTTTTAAAATGCTATTTGTCACAACCTGTCATCTTGTCATTATGTAGCATTATGTAGCAATTAAAAAATGTATACTCTTTACTTCGAAGTCTTTTGGAAATCTAAAATATGACTTTCTATGGTTTGTGTCTCCATATTGCTTTATTGCCAGTTAAAACAAATCCACATGCTTTGATTCAAAGGTAATAAATTCCTCTTATTTGGAAAAAGGATGTTTATTTTTGTTCTCTCACCCTTAGCAGGTGGTTTCATTTTAGCACACTTCAGAGTTATAATTTCATGCTTATTAAAAACATTTATTTTGATCTACATAGATGAATAAAACTTTTGTTTTATTACATTATTTGCCAAAAAATCTGTAATTTTTAAAAATGTATTTCCATTGAAGGGTTATTTTAGAGCATTCAAAGAGGATCTGAGAGTGTGGTATTATGCAGTTTTTAAGTAGGTATGAAATGGTTAATTATAGGATTGTTTCTTTAAGGCTTATGTATGTTGTCCATTATATGCTATAAAATATGATGAAAGTAAATTCAAGGTATGTTTTACATAGTTTATTTTATGGAAAAAAATATTGAAATGACTTATAAAATTCAGTATACTCTCAACATTAATTTATTTTGAAATTTACCAGTTGTCTACTGAACTATTATATGGCAGATATTACTTCAGACTACACTGGTAAATGAAATACTTGGCTTTGTAGAACTTTTATTTTAATGGGTGAGGCAATTAAAAGCTATGAACCTTAATAAAAATGGCATAGTGCATTCAAAAAGGATGAGTACAAAGGGGAAAAAGAAAAATTCGATCAGGGTGAGAAAAATCAAGGTTGCTAGGCAGGGGATGGGGAGTTAAAATTTTTATTAGGAAGATCAGGGTAGTTACAATGAAGCTGACAATTGAACCAAGGTATGGAAAGGTGATGAATTTGCGCAGAACTATCAGCAATAAGGTCACTCCAGACAAAGGAATTGGCTATCTTGAAGGCCATAAGGTTGGATCATGCCTGGCATATCTGAGGAATAGCAAGGAGGCCACTGTGAGTGACTGAAGAGTAGCAGGGAAAGAGGTCACAGAGGTTAAATGAGTGGCTAGATCATGTAAAAGCTTAGAAGTCATTGTAAAACTCTGGCTTTTATATTTGGAAACTTACTGTGTGATAGAATTTCTGCTAATAACTGAGAGTTCAAATGTCCATAAAATTTCAAGGATTCCTATTCTAGTAAGACAGAATAAAGAGAAAGAGTTCATATTTTCACATGGTGTAACACATGCTCGGAGATACAAGTGTAGGAAGCTATGGTAGCACAGAAGGCACTAAAATCACACCATATATTTGATGACTGTGACTTTATATAAATTTGTATTTTCTAGATTTTTTGTAGTCATGGAATCACACAGTATATACAATTCATTGCCTGGATTTTCTTTTCTCAGCATCATTACTTTGAGAATCTCCAATTGTCTTTGCTCTATTGATGGACATTGATGAACATTTCCACTGTTTTCAATTTTTAAAAATAAAGCTGATATGAAATTCATAAACAAGTCCTTGTATGAACATAGGGTTTGTTTCTCTTGGTGCAATGCCTAGAACAAAATGGCTATTTGTGTAACTGCAACATATTTTGCATTTAAAAAAATTTTGAAACTATTTTCCAAAGTGGTTGTATCATGATATATGCCAACAAAAAGAAAGTGAGAGAGAAAGAGAAAGAAAAAGAGAAAGGGAAAGACAGAGAGGTGGCTGCAGTGAATTGATGAGTTGCAGGATAGATTTTAAAGTTTTGTCTTTTGCTTTCTACATTTCCTTTTCCTTAGGTTCAAGAGAACAATCAGTAATATCTCAGTTGCCTGCTGGTAACATCAGAAGAAAGAGTTAGAAGTTCCCAGAAAATTAAAGAAGAGATATAGTTTTCCTGACATAAGAAAAGTCATTTTTTGTCCCCAGCTATTTTCAATGATCTATACCCCACCTGTGTACTTTCCCAAGCACACTTCTTCCAAAACTTCCTGGGAGGTTCTTACAAAGAAATGCAAAAACCTCACTCATTAAGGATTTTGAGGGAACAAGGCAATGGGAAAACTAACAGTCACGACCAGACCAGGAAATAGCCTAAGCTATTGAGACAATAAATCAGTGGCAAAACTCCTAGTGCTATTTCAAAAGCAATCAAGGCCTTGCATTCCTTGTCCCAGAAAATGAGCCCAAGACCCCATCTAGTTTATATCTGCTCTTGAAGCCTGCAGAGTCCCTTTGCCTTGTCCAACTGTTACCTCTGCTTTATTCTAACGTTGAAGTTTCTGCCCTCGGTGGAATACAAGTTTCATTCAGGTGAACATGCAATACATATTGCACAAATACATATGTGGATGTGCATGCATCCACAACCTTATGACCAACCATACACGCGATAATAAAACTCTCCCTTCTGAGTATTCATCTTAAATACTAAATAAAAATCTCTCTCCTGTTCAAACAGTCAAGGCTTTGGAACTTATTCCCTGTGATCTCCTTGTATGTTGTGAACAAAGATTCCTTTGTTTGACAACTCCACCTGTTTCTGTGATTCACCAAAGACTGACCTCAGTTAGTTCAGTTACTGTAATGTAATATCATGCATATCCAGTTAGTTGATCATTTTGTCAAAGTCTTACATATCTTACCAATGTGATGACCATTTGTCTATGTAATCTTAAAATAAGGGTGTTGAAATTATTTTCCATTTGTCGTCCAAGGTAGAAGTTATGATTTTTGTTCTTCGTTTTTCCCTATATATCCATAAATCTGTTGTTACTTATTAAAAGTCAAGAATTATTATACTCCCTGATGAATTCATCCTTTTACTCTTCTGTAATTTTGACTTGATCTTTATGTCTGATAATGAAATTTGCTTTAAAATCACTTTTCATTATCTTGATATAACCACCAAAGTTATAGTGTGATTAGAGTTAATATAGCATATTTTTTCTTTTACTTTTTAAAGCACTTCTATATTGAATCCTGACAAAGAAATAAAACAGCTTTTTAACTCTGGAAGCATCTTTCTAAATTATCTTTTTTTTTTTTTTAATGAAGCAGAAGCAATATTTGTTAAGGGACCTAAACTGAAAGTAGGTTTAGAAATTTATTTAATTTTTATTTATTTAGTAAAAGATTTTATTTTATTTATTGAAAGCAAGAAAGAGAGAGAGAGAGAGAGAGAGAAGAAGCACACAAACAGGGGGAATCATGTGCAAAGGGAGAGGAAGAAGCATGCTCCTTGGGGTGCAAGTAGTCCCATGCAGGGCTGGATCCCTGTACACTGGAATCATGACCTCAGCCAAAGGCAAACATCTGCTTAAACAACTAAGTCATCCAGGCACCCCTAGAAAATTTAAAAAAAAAAGACCTTTTAAAAACATTTTGTTTCTTTCTTGTTTTTTTTTTTTTAAATATTTTATTTATTTGACAGACAGAGAGACAGGAAGAGGAACTATAAGCAGGGCAGAGGGAAAAGGAGAAGCAGGTTTCCCACTGAGCAGAGAGCCTGATGTGGGGCTCCATCCCAGGACCCTGGGTTCATGACCTGAAAAGAAGGGACACTTCTTGGAGGAAGCCACCCAGACACCTCTTTTCTTTGTTTTTAATATATGGCAACTGATGCTTCCCATCCACGAGGAGCATATTACCCATTGATTAAATCTTTGATAACAACCTATTTAAAAAGGTGTGTAAATATATACTTACTCAGATTTATACACTTTGTGTTTTCTTCATAGTTTGGGGCTGGACCCCATGGTCACAACACTGCTTCCAGTCTTTGCCTTCCCATCTTTGGATACCAGGTATTTGGTCAGCAAAGCAAATTAGTATCAAAATTAATAAGCCCTTGGCACCATATCTCTGGAGCAGGGCTTGCTCTTAGCCAAGGCCCAGAGCAGTTGACCTCCCCTCGCTAGTGCTATAGCCCCAAGGACTAGGTCCCTGCCACCAGAACTCAGTCTTACATGTTATGCTAAGCAGACAAAACCAAAACAGGAAAGCTCCGACAGCTTTCACTGGCATGCCTCATCTCCAACTCCCTCGACGTCCAGGCAGTACCAGATGACAGGGAGGGGTCTTGGTCCAACATATGGGAGGGAAAAAAGTAGCCACGAGCAAGTACCTGCCTCTCTGTTCCTTTCTTTCATGAGCAGGTTGTAAGGAGGAGGAAGAGGAAGGGGAAGAGAGGTGAACTTCAAGGGGTGAAGGCCTCAGGTAGGCAGCTGGCTCCTGCCAGTAGGAAAGGGACAAAGGAGAAGGCAGTGAGTCTTGCAGGGAGGGTGGGGGGTAAGGGTTACAGCTTATGACGAAATCTGGACAGGAGTAATAGGGATACTAGTCATTTGAGTCCACCATTGGCAAGCTGGGCTGGGTGTCAGGGCAGATAGGCCTCCCTGGGCAACGGCACATGAGAGAAGGTGGAATTCTTCTCTGAGGAGCAGGTGGAGTTTTGGGTGTTGGGAAAGCATAGACAGTATTGTTCCAGGGCCAAGGACAGGTCCAGGTACTCCTGGTTGGAGGTCAAGGCCACAGTATGATCCAGGTCTTCTACCAGCAGCTTGAAGGTACCACATGCCAGCCACCCCTCATTATTGTGTCTAACTCTCTGGTGCACTTATTGGCTTATCCATCAAATGACTCCTTCAGCAGCTTGAAAACCACCTCCACAGGCACTCCAAAATATGGGAGGCTTCCAGAGTGAAAATTTTGCACAGGATCACCCCCAAAAGACCAGAAGTCACTCTGGTGGATGTAGATCTGGTCAAACATGGCCTTAGGGACCATCCACTTCACAGGCAGTCCACTGTTGATTCTCATTTTATAGTAACTGATGTGGTGATATCTCTGGCAAGGCTGAAGTCTGATATCTTCATCATGTTGTCCTTTGTCACCAGCACTTCCCTGGTGGCCAGGTCTTGGTGTATGCACTTCTTGGAGGCAAGGTACTCCATGCCTCAGGCTACCTGGTAGGCACAGGATACCAGGTCCTTGGAGGAGAGTTGCTCTGCTGCATTGTGGCTGATATTGTAACAGTACTCCAGGTCAGGAGGCCTCTGGGCCTGCAGGTACTCCTGTATGTTGTCTTTGGAGGCATATTCCATGATAGTGTACGAAGGACCATCCTGTGTGCAGGACCCAGCAGGTTGATGGTGTCCTTGTGCTGTCCAATCATCTTCATCATCTCCATTTCTGAGATTAGGTTTGACAGGTCTTTCTCTGCTGCATCTGACTTCAACATCTTCACAGACACTTTAGTCAAATGGTTGGATTTGTCTTTGTCCAGCCCAATGGCCTCCTCCAACACCACCTGCCCAAAGTAGGCCTCTCTTAGGGGTCTGCCTAAACTGCCTACAACCAGCCTGCCTCAAGGCAGTTATGAACTCTAGATTATCCTCAAAAACATTAAACCACAAGCTAAAAATTCTCTTCACTAGGTCTCTGTCGCAGGTCTAATTTTCTTATCTTTCATCATTTATCTTTTTCCTAATTCTTATTTTCAGTATAGTTTATTTGGCTTCCAGGTGTTTCCCCGGGTTTCTGTATGCTGTTTCATAGGGAAGAATTATCCTGTCATAAAATTATTTCTTGAGCATTCATTACATCTCTCAGTTAAAATGGGTTCTTTTATGGTATTGATTCATTTGAGTTTTCTCAAAATGGGAAGAATTTTCAAAATGGTGTTTTCCTCAAGGTTCAGAGTATGTCTTAGCCTCATCTTTACTCTTTTTGAAATTCACTTTTCAAATTCTTGCCCCTCTTTTTATCTTTTTAAATTAAAATGTTTTCTTTTTACTATTTTTTTATTTGAGTGTAGTTGATAGTCAGTGTTACATTGGTTTCAGGTTTTCAATATCTCCATACATTATTCTATGATCACTACAAATATAGCCACTATCTATCACCATATAACACTATTATAATATCATTGACTATATTCTCTACACTGTCCCATATCTCTTTTTAAAATCTCTGATTTTTATGTTTTCTGTTATTCCAATTTTCGACCATCATTTTACTTGGTTACTTTAATAAAATATGCCTGATTACACACTCTATGCTGAAAACCATAGCATTTGATTTATAGTAGTCTTCTTCTTCTTCTTCTTCTTCTTCTTCTTCTTCTTCTTCTTCTTCTTCTTTTTAATTAACATATAATGTATTATTAGCCCCAGGGGTACAGGTCTGTGAATCGCCAGGTTTACACACTTCACAGCACTCACCACAGCACATACCCTCCCCAATGTTCATAATCCCACCACCCTCTCCCTACCCTCCTCACCCCGCCAGAAACTCTCAGTTTGTTTTGTGAGATTAAGAGTCTCTTATGGTTTGTCTCCCTCCCGATCCCATCTTGTTTCATTTACTCTTTTCCTGTTTCCCTAACCCCCCACATTGCACCTCCATTTCCTCATATCAGGGAGATCATATGATAGTGTCGTTCTCTGGTTGACTTATTTTGCTAAGCATAATACCCTCCAGTTCCATCCATGTCAATGCAAATGGCAAGATTTCATTTCTTTTGATGGCTGAATAGTATTCCATTGTGTATATATATATATATATATATATATATATATATATATATAATTCATTTGTTGATGGACATCTAGGTTCTTTCCATAGTTTGGCTATTGTGGATATTATTGCTATAAACATTTGGTGCACGTGCCCCTTTGGATCATATAGCAGTCTTCTTTACCTCTATCAGAATCCCAGGAAGCTTTATTTATTTATTTACTCACATAAACAGATGATCCAACACAACGTTTTTTGATGTTCAAATGTATTATAATGTCTTACCGCTTAACACTATGCTTACTGCTCTCTTTCACTGTCTGACTAAATCCTCATCATCACTATGCCATTTAATGAGAAAGAACATTTGAACTCAGAGTTCTCTCCATATCAGGGAATGAAGACTCCACCCTTCTGTTTGTGCAGGTAAAATAAATGTTGATGTCTGTCCTGCACATACCCCATCCTGTTCACCAGAATATTCACAATCAAAATATATACACAATGAAAACCATACCTCACCACTTCTATTACCACCCAGCATGCTAAAAACACCATCATATGTTCCTGAATTATTGACTTGATTGATAACCCCACTTCCACTCATACTGCACTCCTTTCTCCCTGCAAATTTATTTTGATACAGCAATTTAACCTAAAAATCAAGTCAGATGATTTTATTCTGCTGTTGAAAGACTTTTGGTATCTTACCCTTTCATATTAAATAAAAACTGAAGGCGTTTCAATGTACCAGAAGGTCATACATCAATAAGTTCTTCCTATCTCCACCACTATGAACTCCTCATTGGCCTCCTTGCTTTTCCTCAAAAGTAACAGACAAGCTGTTCACACAAAGTCTATATACTTACTTGCTCTGCCTAGAGCAATCTTTTCCTTTAATATTTGTATAACACTCTCCTTCACTTCCTGGGTCTTTGTGCAAATAGCATCTCATAAATGAGATATAACCACCCAACACAAAATAAAATTAACTTTCATCCCAGCATTCTCCAATTGCTTTTACCTTTCTTGTATTTCTTTGTAACACTTATCACCATCAACCATCAATCATTATTCTATTACTGGTTTATTTTCTTATTTGAGACAGAGAGAGAGAGAATAGGGAGGGTGCACAGAGGAAGAAGAAAACACCCCACTGCCTAGAAAGCCTGCTGGGGAGTTACATCCCAGGACCCTGAGATCATGACCCAAGCCAAAGGCAGTCACTCAATGGACTGAGCCACCGAGGTGCCCCTCTATTATTGGTTTATTTTACTATTATATTTCAAAAGAATGTAAGCTCTTTGTGGTCAGGTATTTTATATGTTTTATTAATTGAAGTATTCTCAGAAAGGTAGCTGGCAGATTGTAAGGGCTCACTAAACTGTATTTTGTTTTTATTATCGGGCTCCTTTATGGGCTTTACCTCTTACGCTAGAAGTCTATCCTTCAGATGTAAACGATAAGAATAGAGCCCTGCTGCCTGTTCAAATGTGTAAAAAGCCTGTATTAAGTGGATATTTTAAAAGCTAAATGAATGGCTTAATAGTTGTATATATGGGGAAAGGGAACATATTTTCCACAGTTTAGAAGTGGAGTTCTTTTATAGAGTTCTTGTACAAGCCTACACTATGGAACGATAATGGGCAGTTGTACATTACAATTATAAAAACACTTTGGTAATTTATATCCTTTTTTTGTAATTCTTGACTGGATCATTTAATTCCTTAGGAGCAATTATAGCATTTCAACTTTTCATGTTCAATAAACTTATTGGGGTTGCTACCTTTTTTATTCAAATGGAGAAATAGTCATGATTTAATCTAAATAAAGTGTTATTGATTGTGTTGTTTTCTAGCAATGAGTCGCACATGCTAGTTTAAAAGTTTTGTTAAATTCCCAAGTCTGTCACTGATAAAAGCCATTTGTAGATTAGTAACTTGATCAAAACGGAAAAGTTATGTAACACCAATTGTTATACTATCTTTGTTTCCATCTTGCATTGTAATAACACCCATCTTAACTCTATTTAAGACAAATCATTGCCAGATGGATTTCTGGCATTGATTGCAGGATATGAAATCTAGTATAACTAAAAGTTTTTGGTATTAGTAGCATATAAATCATTTTAGAAAAATATATGTATTTGAATATAAGATAAAGTTTTAAATTATTTGGCAATAGTAAACTAAACTTTTTTTTTGTAAATTTTTATTTTCTAAAATTTCATTGAGCTCTTTTGCAATAAGAAACAAGTTACAAAAAATTAAGGTTTATTTACCCCAATTCAAAATTATTAGGAATATAATCATAGAGGTTGAAGTATTTAAAATATTGAACCCAAAATGTTTTATTAGGTAAATTCATGAATGCTGAGCATTCACTGTTAAAATATACTAATACTATTGATAGACTGGTAGAAGCCTAAAATCAAATATTTATTAAATATTTATATCCATATCTTTTCATAGCTTGGTAATTCATTTCTCTAGCATTAAATAATATTCCATTGTTTGCATGTACTACACTTTATTGGACCTTTCACCTATGGAAGGATATCTTGGTTGCTTCCAAGCTTTTGTCAGTTATGAATAAAACTACTATAAACATCTTTGTGGGTATAGATTTCATCTTCTTTGGATAAATACCAAGAGCTGCTACTGCCGAATCATCTGGCAAGAATATGTTTAGTTTTGTAAGAAACTGCCAAGTTGTTTTCCATTCTTTATTCTCAATAGACATGGAAGAACATTCCTGTTGCTCCACATCCTCACCAACATTTCGTGTTCTGTTGTCAGTGCTCTGGATTCTGGGTATGTACTGGTGTCTCTTTTTTGTTTTAATTTGCATTTTCCTGATGACATATGATGTGAAGCATCTTTTTATATGCTTATTTGCCATCTGTAATATTTTCTTTGGTGAGGTATCTGCTAAGGTCTTTGGCTCATTTTTAATCAGGTTTTTCCCCCATTGTTGAGTTTTAAGGGGTCTTTGTGTATTTTTGATTAACAGTCCTTTGCCAGATGTGTATTTTGCAAATTTTTTCTCATAGTCTGTGCTTTGCCTTTTCATTCTCTTGGCATTGTGTTTCACAGAGTAGACATTTTTAAATTCAGTGCTTGTGCTTTTGTAGCTAAAGTTATTGCGAAAACCAAGGTCATTTAAATTTTCTTCTATATTACCTTCTACATGTTTCATGTTTAGGTTTATAATCCAATCTGAGTTAATTTTTGTGAAGAGTGTAGGATATCTGCCTGGATTTATTTTATTTTATTATTTTATTTTATTTTATATTTTTACATTTAGCTTCACCATTACTCCAGAACCATTTGTTTAAAAGATTGTATTTTGCTCTCTTGTATTGCTTTTGCTTTTCTATTAAATATAAAATATAATTAATAATATATATTCTGTTGCTTTAATCTAGTCTTTCTGTGGTATTACAATATCTTGCTTACAATTATCGTTATGGTAAACTTTTTTTTAAGATTTTATTTATTTATTTGACAGAGAGAGAGAGATCACAAATGGGCAGAGAGACAGACAGAGAGAGAGAGATGAGGAGAAGCAGGCTCCCTGCTGAGCAGAGAACCCAATGTGGGACTCGATCCCAGGCCCCTGGGATCATGACCTGAGCCAAAGGCAGAGGCTTAACCCACTGAGCCACCCAGGCGCCCCATCGTTATGGTAAACTTTGAAGTCAGTCCTCAGTCTTTGTTCTCCTTCAACACTATGTTGACTATTGTGAGTCTTTGCCTCTCCATATAAACTTTAAAATAAGTTTGTTAATATTAAAAAAAAAAGAACTTGCTGGAATGCATTAATTGTATAGATAAACTTGGAAACCAGTGACCTCTTGAGCTTAGCAGGAGATAGACCATGGACATCAGTTGTCACAGTGGTGCTTCTGGCAGAACCTATTGCAAATCCCTAGGCAAAATGACACCTCAAGGATCTGAGAGAATGTCTAAGAAGTACTTGATACATCCCTTGGGTATGGTTTATTGAAGTGTCCACCTGTCTGAAAGCTGGGGAATCTAGATAAGGGAGGGAAAATTAGTTATGATAAAACATATCAACAAACATCAATAAATTTTGTAAAACTAAATGTCATGGCTCATATACAATATGACCAACAGAGGGACCATCAGAAGGAAAGCATCAGTTATGTTTATTGTGAAATTTTTTATTCAAAATAAAGCAATGTGAGGGGAAGACACAATGAGAAAATTACCATTTTTTAAATGGTAAACATCTTACAAAATGGAATAGGTTTTATATTCTAAGTAGTATATTGAAAAGTAAAACATTGGGGCTCCTGGGTGGCGCAGTGGGTTGGGCTGCTGCCTTCAGCTCCGGTCATGATCTCAGGGTCCTTGGATTGAGCCCCGCATCGGGCTCTCTGCTCCGCAGGGAGCCTGCTTCCCCCTCTCTCTCTCTCTCTCACTGCCTGCCTCTCTGCCTACTTGTGATCTCTGTCTCTCAAATAAATAAATAAAATCTTTAAAAAAAAAGAAAAGAAAAGTAAAACATTAAAAAATAAAATTTCAATGAAAAAAATTATTTAATTTTAAAAAAAGGTTAAAAATAGCAGAACCATTTTTCTTATAACTGGAAAATACACTGTATATACATCTATCAAAATAACTTGTCATGGGGGAGCCTGGGTGGCTCAGTAGGTTAAAGCATCTGCCTTCGGCTCAGGTCATGATTCCAGGATCCTTGGATCGAGGCCCACATCGGGCTCTCAGCTCAGCAGGGAGCCTGCTTCCTCCTCTCTCTCTCTGCCTGACTCTGCCTAATTGTGATCTCTGTCAAATAAATAAATAAAATCTTTTATAATAAATATTTGAAAAAATAACTTGTCATGTCTGGAATCAGGAGCATATGAAAAAAATAATATCTGAGGACAATACTTCTGCCATGTTTTGTGCCTTGCTAATATTTTTAAACAGTCAGGCAAATTTTAGCCTTATTGGAATACCTGCTAAGATACCTGCAGTGCCTTTTGGAGCCCTATGACTATAAAAATTAATTGCAAATATTCAAAATGTTTACTATGGTGTCACTATTTAGGGCCACCACCAAGTATGTTTCAGAAGTAAGCATAACTGTTACTCTTCCATAAGGCAAAAGGGCATATTTTCAGGAGTTCCATCTGCTGTACCAGGAGGTGAATCAAGTAATGATTTTTGTCTATAAAATAATTCACTTTTCAATCTAACATTCCTCATTCCACATTATAATAATAAAAACCAGGAGGAGACTAAAACAAACAAACAACTACAACTACAACAACCAGCTTTTCCTACAGTGGAAAAGTAAGTATAACCTTAGGAGTAGCCTGAAATTTATTTTTAAATATTTTTAAGATAAACGTTTTTGTTAGAAAACCATATATTTTATATTACTAAGAAATAACAGGCAACGTTTTATTAACTTCTAAAAAGTCTAGTTACTTATATTTATCTATTAACTCATCTCTTTATGAAGTAGAACATGATCACACCTCTTGTATCTACCCAAGTTTGTATGCTTTGGTTGTTTTATGTTTGCTATTTCCTTGCTTAATTTTTACAATATTTGATACATAATAGTATCTTTAAGTCCATCTATGGTTTCACAGAATTTGTTTGAACTTCATAAAAATGTACCATACTTTTTGCACTGTCCTTGTTTTACTTCTCTATTAGCTTTCCAATTTTTATTCACTTTAGAGTGTGTAGCTATCATTTATTTTTACTCCTCCATAATGCTATGTTTACAAATTTGTATTTATCTGTACTTTTAAAAATATCTTAATTATATACCATTTCTCATCTCACGTAACACTCATGTATGTTACTTCTACACTTATCAGATATTATGTAACTGAAAACCACAACTCAGCAACAATAGAACACCATTTTTCAAAATTAAATGGCTTACCAGAATTCTTTAATTCTATCCTTTATTTGTATTAGATGACCCTTTATTCTGGTATTTGGCATTGTTCATATGGAGGAAAGCTTATAAGTTGATATTCCATAAATAGAAGGATTTTTATGATTGATTAATTATTTTCATTTAGAATGCATAGACTATGGTTGATTTAATATTTCTTTCTTACTCTCTGCCTGGAACATAGTGCTATCTATGCAATAGCCACTAAAATATTAAGTTAATTACCTAGACTTTAAACTGCATATTAAGAGGAATAGCATACAGAACTCTTCTCAGATTGGGACACCTGGGTGGCTCAGTCAGTTAAACGCCTGAGCCTTTAGCTCGGGTCATGATCTTAGGGTCCTGGGACTCAGTTCTGCAACAGATTCCCTGCTTAGCCGGGAGTTTGCTTCTCCCTCATCCTGCTGCTCCCCCTGCTTGTGCTCTCTCTCTTACAAATAAATAAAATTAAAAAAATAAATTTTTCTCAGATAGCTAATATAGAATATCGTCTTTGTATTCATCAAAGGGAAAGTGCCATATAATAATAAAATCCAGACTACTTCAAATTCACTTTTTAACCAGTAAGAAAGTACTGGAAACAAGCCAAAAATGTCTTCAATGAATTAAAGAAATAGATTGATTTTCAATATCTTAATGTTTCTAAAATAAATTGCAAGATTTTTATACTAGATATCAGTATAAATATTCATTATACAAGGATATTCTAAAAATAAACCTGAGAAAACTACTTGACATATATGATGACAAAAACGAGTTTGACCAATGTCAGTTTGGGTAAAACTTACAACACCTACCACCTGAAACTCTTGTTCTATAAGGTGCCATCTTGTGATTCTGGGCAGCGGCAGTGAGCCACAGCTTCCAGTCAGCTAGAAGATTACAGGGGTGAACACCTGATATTCTTACAAGCATTCTATATATAGAATATATATATAGAATATATATATTCTTCATTTTTTAGTGTAATATTTAATAAATTGCATGTGATATTTGATACTTTGTTATAAAATAGGCTTTTGCTTAAGACGATTTTGCCCAAATGAAGGCAAATGTAAGTGTTCTGAGTATGTTTAAATAAGCTTAAGGTAAGCTATGATATTTGATAGTTTAGGGTATTAAATGCATTTTCAATTTTTTATGTGTTTCTCTGTACATAGCCCCCTTGTAAGCTGAGGAACATCTCTATATGTATATGTAGCCTTGGTATGGCTTACATATTATTGGCATGAAACATCTAGAACAGTACGTGTGCCATAGAATTGTCTACAACATCAAACAAGTTTCTTGAAAACTTGTGGCAAAGGGGTTATGTCTTTAAGGATTCTTATTTCAGAAGGGTTCTCTCAAACGTAAGATTTTTCAGAAGTTAAGTGAAAATCTGACCAAACTAAACATTTTTCCATTTTCCCTAGTGAGCAAAGATAGCTAAAATCTATCTGCCATTTTCAACACTGTACTCAACGATTGTAATTCTAATTTAAGAACAGATTATTTATATCAAAACCACATGTTGGCCTAATCTTATACAATATTCATAAGTCACACTCAGACCCTTGGACACTTTTATTTGTTGAGTCTATATGGTACTACGGACATTCATCTTTTTTGACCTCATAGCTTCATGTATGTCTATACTTTTGAAAATACATGCATCATAGTTCCATTGTAAAATGTCTGGGTTATAAAATGTGCTATGCTATCAAAATGGTAATAAGAACATACAAATGACCTGATGTAATGAACTGGACCAGATTGCCAGATATCACATTTCATACCAGAAAGATTCAGTGGTAAGTTTTAAAATGGCCAGCTATACATTGACTGAATTATAACTCATTTAACTTCTTTCTTTGTGTACAGTATTATACATTAGTCAGTATTATAGTAGATAAGTACTTTGGACAGATGTAAATATGCTGTAATAAAAAATGTTTTTCTTTTTTCTTTTAGTCCTTTTTACTTGTAAGACTAGCCACAAATACCACGCTTCCCCCAAAATAATTTGCAATCCAAATTTATCTCTAAATGAATTTATTGCAGAGAAAAATATGTATATATATATATACACTTACAGTAGACATGTTCAAAAATAGTTACACAACAGCAGGGCCCTAAATGTAAGCAGTATAGTTGTTTTGTTTTGTTTCTTTTAAAAAAAGAGGTTATGTGAAATATTAGGATTTTATTTCCAGGCGTAGTATTTCAAGACAGTTAACTACACCTATGGTGTCAACAGCCTCTTGTTGGCAGTATGATTTTATTGGCTCTATGGAATAACAGCAAGAATTTACTATTGCTTCTTTCTTTTATGACACACACAGAATAAAAAAATTGACACATTTGCTCAAGACCAACCAGAATCCTTTTACCTATCAAAATTGATAGAAGGCCTTCACTGCCAAAGTCACTGCTGGGTTTTCACAATTCATTGCAGACAATCTGCTACTCCCATTATGATAAAGGAGAGAAGAGTCATAATCAGGGAAGAAAGCTAGATTAATACTTGTAATTATCATTGATATTTAGCCTGCTATAGGATTATTATTATTAGTGTCATTTGATAATTTTCTCTCATTTTATTAAACACAACTGTGAGTAATTACGCTACCTAATATTTCTCTGTATTGGCTGACTAGCTAGCAAACATTCATGAAAATATCCATTAGCCACACATATAAAATGCTGCATTATGATGCTGTTGAATCAGAACATACCACTACCTGATCCTGTAGCTCTTTGAGGATTTGCAAATCAATTAATTCTATGTTTATTGGATTCTTCCCATACAATTAGAAAATTTATAATCGAGTCCATGAACATTATTAGTTTTACCATTTTAAACCAGCAATCACACTTTGATTTTTACAACAAAAGCAGAAATATAAACACACACATTTGGATCCGTTTTCTCTTAGTCTGTCTGGACTTCAAAATCCTATTCCTCAAGATGATGCACACCAAAGTTCTGGATTAAACAAGAAATTAGATGGCACCTGAACACTTGGTTTAATATTCTCAAAAGGACTATGCAACTTCTTTCTTACAATATGACATTGTTTTACAAAGATCCACACTTTTATAATGTTAGTATTTTTAATAATCAATAAAGTCAATTAATCATGATTAAAAATCAAACATAAAAATTTCTACTTTTTGCTTTTGCCCCCTCCATTTAGAACTTATTTATAGCCTGAGATAATTCAAAGGTCCCTATGTTTATGAAAATCTGGACAGAAATAGCTCTAAGATCCCATTCAGAACTTGATATTAATCTAAGTCTTTTGGCTTCATTTATCCTGAGAGCAAAGAGTAGGACAAAGGATTTGAGTACTGTTAGTTTATCTGGGAGATTATCCAAGGTAGAAAAGAATGGGAAAGTGATACAGTGAAGAAGCAACTTTGTCAAAGAGGTACATTGTTGATATAATTGTTGTGGATAGAAAATGAAGGCTTGCTTTTACTGAAAGGTCCTGAGAAACTTCTTTAAGTTGTCCTCATGAAGACCTGAAAACTGACAATTTTACCTATGGTTCTTATTTCCACTTCACTGAGAGCTGTCCTCAGAGGACATTAACTCTCCTACACTTTCAGGTTGTGTTGGAGACATTCTAAAATGAGAGAGAGAACATGAGATGCTATCAGTGTTAAGTAACTGCAATTTCCCATGGAACTATCCACCACAGGTTTGGCTATAATCAGGTGTTGGGCCTTGATATCAGAGGGATTTGAGGCAGTATCATTTTAGGTTAATCATTATATCTGAAATTTCCAAAAACTTCAACTGATGAAACTTTGATTATAAACCTATAAATATAACAATAAATCTACAGTATTCAAATTATTTTCATAGAAATACACAAACAAAGCATCAATTGATTAATATTTAAATGTTACAAAATACTGAACTGAAAGAATTTGGTCATATAACAAGGTGTAAGAAGTAGAGCTTAGGTTTAGTTTAGAAGTCAGGATGCATTTGGGACTCAGTTAAGAAATTGAATGGAGGGACGCCTGGGTGGCTCAGTGGGTTAAGCCACTGCCTTCGGCTCAGGTCATGATCCCAGGGTCCTGGGACCGAGCCACAAATCAGGCTCTCTGCTCAGCAGGGAGACTGCTTCCTCCTCTCTCTCTGCCTGCCTCTCTGCCTGCTTGTCATCTCTCTCTGTCAAATAAATAAAATCTTAAAAAAAAGAAATTGAATGGATGTCTGACTATCTTATAGGTTTGCTAAAAATCAGTGACTTTGTGTTCACGTGTGGCTATGCAGGAATTTTTAACTTTCTCTAAGAAGTTATTAGATTGATTATATAATGGCAGTAAAGGATGGGGAAAAGCAAAGTACAAACCCCATAAAGACAAAGACACTGAGTATGAGAAAAGAGTAATAGATAAGAAGAATCAATGCATTTGAGGAAAATGGGAATTGAAATACACAATGATTGTTGATTTTTTTAGATGCAGAAAACAAAACTAGCTTGCAAGAAGGAAATAACAGAAGACATGTTGTGAAAAGGCAGTAACGTGGAATAAAGGAGTAGGGAGAGCATATCAGGTAATTTGGATAGGAAGGAGTTAGGAGATAATTGCTTGATAAATTTTATATGGCCCACTTAAATGCACAGATTTCTCTTCTTTAATTTATATGGAGAACAGGGTGTCGTTTCTCTTCCCTTTCAGAGCACCCGAGGTGTACACTTTCAGACTGAAAACCTGAAAAGCTCAGGACTCAGTTGCTTAAGCACAGCTGAGAGGACATATTTCAATTAAGATTTACATTTTGCTGTAGGTAGTAGACTGTCAAAAGTGGTTTAACCATATTTTTCATTTAACAAGAAGACTACAGAGAGTGTTTTCTGGTGTTGGTTCAGAATCTTAAGAAAGTCAAGTGAACTATCTTAGAGGTTTTCATGGCTTTTTATTCACAGTTGCAAAAATTGCTGTTGGAGTTCTCACTATTAAGCCCACATTTCTGGCAGAAAGATAGAGGTAAAAGAGAATGATATCTTGTACGACTGATACTTTGTCATAAGGTTACAATGTAACTAGAAAAGAGACAATAAAATATTTGATGTTGTTTTAAGTTTCCTTGTTGTCAATCCCTCAAGTGCTTTCTGATACTAAAGGAAAAAGTAGATGGATATTGACCTGGCAACTATCAACACCTGTCAGTCTCTCTTGGATAACCAATATCTCTATAATCTCTTCTTCCCAGTAAAAAAAAAGTAAAATATATTCATAACCCACACTGTGCCATCTCAAGTTACTGCACAAAGATAAATTACAATGATTTTCAGTTGTTCCAAATGGACAGAATACCCCTCCTTATGATATCATGTCTTATAAGATAGATAATTGGCTTGCTACCAATATACCCAGATGAGACTGTGGAAGAGACAGGAAAAAAATAATAATATTTATTTATTCCTTGGGTTGACCCTGTTTACACAGATGCATTACTATTAGAAAAGGTTGGTTTGGGACATTGGAATGAATTTACTTAATGGGTCTGTATGTAATTGGGTTGGAGAAAATTTTTAATTTCTGCAAAAATTATTAGAATTCTATCTTACTCCCTTTTGTTAATTTTCACATGTTAACAAAGCCAACATTTTTGTCTAGCAGACAAGATCTTAAATCCTAACAAAACTCAATTTTTTCCTTTTTTTTTTAAAGTTTGAGAGCCTCATGTTCTCTCATGCTGCTTTAAATACAACTCAAAAAAAAAAAGGAGCTAAATGGGGCAGTAAGCCCAGACTTTTTATTTTAATTTATTTATCTTATTTTTAATTAAAAAATTAAAGATTGTATTTATTTATTTGAGAGAGAGAGAGCATGAGTGGGGCAGGGGGATGTAGCTGCAGAGAGAGACTGAGAAGTATACTCCCTAATGAGCAGGAAGCCCGATATGGGGCTCGATCCCAGGATCCTGACTGAGATCATGACCAGAGACAGAGGCAGATACATGTGCAAAATCCCTTTTTTTCTGGGAAACAATACTTTACAAGAGATGTTTGAAAAAGTACTGGGGAATCAACTTTAATCAGAGATACAAAAATTTAATTGACTTCTGTAAAGCTACAGGGATCCAAATGATGGGAATCCCAGCCCGTTTAGGTTGTGGACCACAGAGTATTCTTCTCTGTAATATTTTATTTTCTTCCATGTCTACTAACTCCAGTCCAAGTTCACTGATCTCTTTTTAGATAGTGCAAAACATGGCAAAGAATACCAAACAAGTGCCCAATATTCTACATTTATTACATCATTTCTAACATATAGAAGTGTGTTATCAAGGCTGGTTCTGTGAACGAACCTAGTTATGCTAAAGTGTGTTTTGTTCTCCAAAAATTAAATTCATGATTATCACACAATTATAAAATACTTGTGTCAAGAATTTTTATTCAAAAATTAATAAGAGAAGCAGATATTAAAACTAGTTCACATGGTTATTTGGGATATAAGCAGAGTTGTGCAGCAGAAGTGCTCTGGGCCCATAATTTGCATTATAGAATTTATGTTTTCTAATGAAAAATCACTAACTTGCATTATTGTTAACAAGAATCCTGTGCATTACCATCAGTTTTCTACATTATAACCTCTTGCTCTACAGTTTGTAAATAACTTTGTCAATAGAAAGCTAATAAACGGGGTGACTCCAATGGATTGAGATAATCCCCAGAGTTTCTGCTACATAATGAACAGGACTCCATTGAAAGGACACCTAAGAATTTATTTTGCCCAAAAATTTGATCACTTTTTTCACTGTCCTTACCTATTTTCCAAACCTAGTCCTTTTCAGTCTACAGACAACCCTGTATCTGACTGACTTGTTAATTCTGGGAATGTCTTGCAGATTAATTTGCTTGCCCGAGGTGGTTCCTCTAATTGATGTCTAAGAACCCTAATTAGTTAAGAAAACTTTTTTTTTAACATTTTCATTTCTATTTATTATTATTATTATTATTATTATTGCTAATATCTCTATTATAAATAATTCACAAGGGCAGCTTTCTGACAAAAGACAAAGAGCTGGCTACTAGTAGAAAAAGTACATTTGACTCTGTCAGTGAAAGTGGTAAAGGGATTTGAGAAAATAAGGCAAAGCAGTGGAATTATGTGTTAAAACTTTAAATATTATAGACACATTTACTTAATTTCTAATACTGCTTATAATTAAAAAAGATGTTTTCCATGAACCACGCATTACAGCAAATATATTGTTTATACAGATTAAATTTTCATCAAAAGGGACGCCTGGGTGGCTCAGTTGGTTAAGCAGCTGCCTTTGGCTCAGGTCATGATCCCAGCATCCTGGGATCGAGTCCCGCATCTGGCTCCTTGCTCGGCCGGAGCCTGCTTCTCCCTCTACCTCTGCCTGCCATTCTGTCTGCCTGTGCTTGCTCTCTCGCCCACTCTCTCTGATAAAGAAATAAAATCTTAAAATAAATAAATAAATTTTCATCAAAAAATTATAAGTGTATTTTTTTGTAGGATCATGATAAGCATTTTGCAGATGAGAAAAGTGAAATTTAGAAAAGTATGTCTCTTCAAATCCCTCATACAATATCTGGCCTAGATAGAAGGATATACTATCACAATTGAGGAAGATAATTGAGATTACTTAAAATGATAAACTTTACTGTATAGGGTTTTTTACAAGTTTGCCACAGATTCACATTTTTTAAAATATATATATCTATTTGTGTAAAGAGAATGCACTGAGAAGTAAAAAGATAGTGATATATCAGTGCTACCAACTAATGGCTATAATATCATCACCTTATTTATGAACAATGAAACAGTGTGTAATATTTAAATAAATTTAAATAAATTCCTATTTATTTTATATATTTATAAATTTAAATGAATTCCTATTTATTTATTATTAAAGAAATTCCTCTAACAAACAGTATGTTTTGAAGGTTGCTAGCAGGAAAGTGTTGTACGACATGGAAGTAATCAGAAAATGTGATCTAAAATTCTGCTTTCAAGGGCGCCTGGGTGGCTCAGTGGGTTAAAATTCTGCTTTCAAGAAGCTATCACAGTAAGTACTGAGCATTAGCTATTATATGCTATGGATGAATAACTGAAATCTACATTTGAAACTAATGGTACACTATATGTTACCTAATTGAATTTTAAAAAGTTAATAAAAAAAACCACTATTTTATAAAACAATATTCCCAACAGGCTCTTTTGCTTTAAAATACTCACTTTGTAATGAGAGTCCTTACTTTTGTCTAGCCAATTCTTACAGCACTGTTTATCCCTTCCCTGCTTTATCCCTTCCCAGTATCAATAAAGGCTCACTTGGGTTACCTAGAAGCCATGAGAAAGCTTGTAATAGATCTGGCTGGTTTTCACCAGCAATTTGACCACCATGTGCACAGGGAAGTCTATTGATAAAGGCTTTATTGCAATAAGTTGCAAATACATGGATGATTTTGAATTCTCTTTCTTGAGGTCTTGTTTCATGATAATAAATTTAGGGTGGCTTATTGGAATGGATGTTATTAACATATCTTCATAGTTATAAGCACATGGAATTGTAAAATAGATGAATGAATGTGGCATTACTGACAACTGTCCTCATTTTGAAATCGAATTACAGTGTACTAAGATGAGGAAGCAAAGCAGATTTGGGATTATGAGTGAAATAATTTTAAAAAGTATTAGGGGTATGATCGGACTATTGGGTAATTCAGTAGAAAAATGTCAACTGATTGAGATTCTGTGTTCCCTGCTTTCAGAGAGAAGTTAAGATAAATAAGTAACACGAGGAGACTAGGAAGCCAAACATAAGTGATAATTTTGTGCCAGGGTGTGTATACATCTGTTTATCTTCTTGCTTTACCACTAAGGTTGCTCCTAGAGGAGAGTTTAAATATGTGTTGGAGCTAATCTCTGTGGATTACACAAGAAACCACATCCTACAGCTCTCCCTGAAACACCCCTTATGATTTCAATGTAATTTGGTTTTTGCATTTTTAGAAATAACAAAATACTTTGCAAACTCATCTACTTTATTACCATCACAAGTGAGTCAGCTGACTCCACATTTTAACACGGTGACAGTCACAGAGGAATGGAGGAATGAGTAGAGTTATCAATATATGTGCTTTTAAGAAGTATGACAGGGTAGCAGCTATTTCCAGGAACCAAAACATGGGTCAGCAGCTGTGCAGGAAAAGTGATGGAATAAATGACTCATTTCAGAGGAGTTCTATAACATTCTATAATGTATCTTCAGACCCCAATTACCCGCTTTGATCTAAAGATAAGGATTTACAGTTAAGGTCCCATTTATGATTTGACTGGTAGGGTCTGAATCATTTTTACTATTGTTTTGACTATTACTTGAAACCTATAGTAGTACTTGGGATATGTGTTGTGTATTCTGTGAACATGTGCTATTTTTAGATTAGATAATTTCTGTCTCGAACCCCTGTTCATTTGTTTGTTTTTGTTTATTTGATAGTGGTTTCAGTAAATGGATATATCTGAAAAATTGCAAAGCCACTATTAAAATAAGTTATTATTATATATAGCATGGAATTGCACATTCCTCCTTTGAATCCGACAGAGCTTCACCATATCCTTAACAATTTGGGAAAAACATGCTATTATTTTTCTTTATAAAATTTCTTCTGTTAGGCTGTGATGGTTGTCATCAGCAGTAACTCCTCTGAAGGCTTTGTCAAAAGAGTTGAAAAAATTGGAAAGGTGTGTGAATGAAGCTGTTTGCTGAATATAAAGAAAAGAGCATTGAAGTACAATCCACACTCTTACTTCTCCTTCTATGCTTTCAGATGTTTGACATTTGAAAATTTTGCTTCTAGAAGAGATGCCCTATATAATTCTTACTTTAAGGAGCAAGTTGCTTTTATAATTTTTTTATTATTCTACCATTCCAGTATTTCCATTTAAATTAAATTCAATACCATTTAAAAAAAATCAAAAGTGCAGCCAGTATTCAATTCCTGGGCTAAATAATTTTAGAAAGCTTTGTGTTATTGAACCTACAGGGTTTTCTGAAGTTTTAACTCTTTCTTTCCGTGATTTTTCCCATTAGTCACGTAAGTGACTGCAATATAACAGACATTGAGGATAAAGAAGGACTGAATAGAACAATCCTTGGCCTCATGAAGTTGAGAATCTAGCAAGGGAGTCAAACAATTCAATCATTCAGAAACAATTTATTGAGTGCCTGGCCTAAGATGAGCACAACAAAACCCCAGCCCAGAGGAATCATTTTAATGGGAGAGATAGATAATAGGTAAGCCAACTTTAAAAAAAAAAAAAGTACTGATTTTTCTTTAATAGAGATGCATATTTGAACGAAATAAGCACATTTTTAAAAGAGCAGTGATTGAGAAGAGGTTTTTAAACTGAGTGGTCCAAAAGGGCCTCCCTGAAAAAGTCTGTTTTGAACAGATTTCTGAATATTATCAGCTAGGAAGCTGCGTAAAAATCTCAGGGATGGGTGATTTTTCCAGTCGAAAAACTGTAAAGGCTCCAAAGTCACAATAGAGCTATAAATTTCTCTAATAAAGTAACTTCTGACAAAGAATGAGAAGAAATAACTAACCCAGGTTTGAAAGAAAAGGGACAGACTTTCTATGGAATTCATATTTAATTAAAGCTCTAAAGGACAAAAATACAATAGAGCAAAATTCTGGTCACGCTGATATACCTAACGAAAGTTCATAAACAAGGTGTGGGTAGCAAAGAGTGTGTGGCAATGTTGGTAAGAACAGTGGGGAAGAGTCATCCCTGAACATGTTCTTAAATGAAGCAATTCTTGTGTTGTTTTAAAGGGTAAATTGGAGTTTGTCTAAGTGATTAGAGAAGGATGCCTCAGCTTATGGAAGTTCAAAGCCATAATGATGTGATAAACTACTGCAGATATTTTCATGTATATTTGTTGTTGCTTCTAGTAATGGTGATCTAAAAACTCCTACTTAAGACAACTCAAAATCCAGACAAAATAGCTTTTAAAGTTAAAAATATCAGAATGATTATAAAAATAAGTGAGGGATTACTGGGTCAAAATACGAAATACAATGAGAGTCTAGAGATATATGCCCTGAAGCCATTTTAGCTATGAGAGCATTTGAAACTGCTAAAACACACTGAGCTGTGTTGTTCATAGACTCTTGATACTAGAGAAACAAAATTCAAAATCCAGCAGCAATCAAATTTGAGGACTTTGGTACAACCCAAATTTAAATTGAGATCCCCAAAGCACAAGGAGAAGCAGAAATAAGACTATAGCCTACCTTGCCTTCTGTGTAAACTGAGAAAGTCAATCACTGAATTTGGAGTATGGTTGTCTTGTAGAGTCTCAGATATAAGAGAAAATCCTGCCAAGGAGGACCATACCATTATTATAGCTCTTAATTATCCCTACTGAATAAGAGTTTCAAATATAATGTCTTGAACATAGCAAAATGTAACAAAGCAAAGAAAAACCATTAACAAGATTTGATAGACAAAATGGAATTAAGTATGATGTTAAAATGATCAATAAAGTTTGTAAAATGGCTTGATTACTCTGCTCAAAGAAATGAGAGGGGAAGCAAATTGAACAAAAAACTGACACTAAAAATGATATTGAGAAAGGTTTTATAAATGAACAAATGGATACTCTAGAACTTTAAAAATATGACAGCTAATTTAAGGTACCACAGGGGTGCCTGGGTGGCTCACTTAATTAAACCTCCAATTCTTTTTCCTTTTTTTTTAACACCTTAATTTTATTTTATCTCTTTCAATTTGGCTCAGGTCATGATGTCAGGGTTGTGAAATAGAGCCCAGAGTTGGGCTCTGTGCTGAGCCTGGAGTCTGCTTAAGATTCTTTTCCCTTCTTTTTCTATCCCTCCCTGCACTCTCACTTGCTCGATCTCTCTTGCTTGCAAATAAACAGATAGATAGATAGATAATAGACAAAGAAAAATAAAAGCAGATTATGAAAATAAATATAAAGATTTTGAAATGAAAACAAGTTCAAAATAAAATAGAGAAGACCTACACAGCTAAAAGTTCATTCAGAAAATCTACTATTAAAGAAGTCAGTATGACACAATGTTAAGATATCAAAAGATTTGAGCATTCACTTTACAGAAAGGGTAATCCAAATGGCCACTCATATATAAAAACTGTTTATCTTTATTATGAATCTGGAATTAAAATAAATTAAATTAAAAATAAATTAAAACCTAAAATGACATACTATTACACACTTACCATATTGGGCAACAGTAAAATTGCCTTGCAAGAATGTGAAAGAATGAAAGTGCCCATAATAAAAACATTTGAGGTAAGTTGGACAATATTTAGAAAACTTAAAAATAAAAATAAAAATTTGGTCCATTCCTAGAAATACAACATGGAACTAAATGAATATTTTCACCAGGATATGCAAACAGATGATTATAGCTATTTCATTCATAACGGCAGATCAGTAGTGGTCTATTTGCACAATGTTACATTAAATAAGAGAGAATATTAACAAACTGAGAGGAGGGGCTAGGTTGTTATCATAAACAGATCTTCTATGGTGCTGATTATGTTCTATTTCTCAAAATCTTTAAGTTAAAAAAGTTTTCACATTATATCTAGATAGATAGATGATAGATAGATATCCCAGAAGCTGCAATGCTAGGCTAAGACCAGGCTTTAAAGGGCTTTTCTATACTCTACTAAATACTTGAAACCATTTATTATATCATAGCTCAGTGTTCAAATCTCCATTTGTTTCCTCAGTTTCCTAATATTTACCTTAAGGTGACCTGATCCAGACTTTTGATCACCTTTGTCTAAATATTTCTATTTTAACAAAGTCCTTTTTAACACTGATAGACTAAAACTTAGAAAAATACTCTTTTATCTCACTAGAGTGGAAAATATATAGTTACCCATTAACTAATGATATCCATGTCTACATTAGATCAATGACATTTTTAATTCTTGGGAGCTTTTGGTTAAATGAAATTTTTAAGCTTCCTTTAAAGGAAGCTTTAAGCCATCACCACATGAATAAAATTAAAGAACCAAATGAAAACAGGCCAAGTATTTACAGAGTAATAGAATGTGCAATGGTAAGAGTACAATTCTGAAATCATAAAGCCTAAATTAGTGTGATGCATTTTTGCTACCCATGTAATCATAAACCAGTTATCTAAAAGTGTTAGCCTCAGTTTTTTCACCCATGAAATGGTGATGATAATACTTATTATGCTGCGTTGTTTGTGTATGTGATGAAGCATGGAGCATGAGAATCTCATATTCCATGCTAAAATGATAGCTATTTTTATACTTATAATAATTCTAGTAATAGTAATTAAATTGTTCAAAATGGTAATATTCATTTATATTGAGGCATTGTATTGACTATTCATAGACACATTTACCAAAATAAATTTCATTTTACTTTACCCCCTCTGAGTATATATATTCCCTAATTCAATATGAATCTCTTTATGAATAATAATTATCATAATAAATATGCTGATTTGTCTTCTATTTATTTTTAGGGAGGTATCCTTTACTATTGAACATAAAGAAACTTAAGCAAGTCTGTCTTATTCAAAATTTGCATGCTGCTTTCTTATGAAACTAGATTATAGAGTTGTATGAAATAAATTCATGCAGTTAAGACATTGATGTTTGGAAAACTGGGTGGTCAGTTTAGTATTTCAAAAGAAGATTTTAAATTTAAACCTTAAAACTGAGCTCTTTCAGCCTTATTTATAGACCATCCTTCATGTTTCATAAGTACTCCTCCATTGTAAACTAAGTAATACTTTTTGTCACAGTGTATATAATGAAAATGGATTTTATATTCTATTATTTCAGAGTTAGTTGCAGTTTCTACTGCCTTAATTCCTTTTTTGAAAAATAGATTAATTCTACAAAAAGTTTTTTCCAGCTTTATTGAAAGAAATCGACATATTTGTAAATTTAAGAAATGATTTCTTATAACATTGCAAACTTTTAACATTGTGTAAATTTTGTACAATTTGATAAATTGGTATACATCTTTATTGCAATATAATCTACATAAAAATGTTAATACATCTACTATCTCGTATAGTTGCCACTGTTTTTTATGCATGTATCGTAAGGAATTTTAAGATCTACTCTCTTAGCAACTTTTATGTATATAGTATAGTAGAGATAAACTTCAGAGGTCTTGTGGGTTTTGTTCCAGACTGCCTCAATAAAGTGATTATCTCAATAAACTAAGTCAAATTATTATATTTTTTCATTTCCCAGTGCATATAAAAAATTATGTTTCCCAGTGCATATAAAAAATAAAAACTATACTGCACTGTTCAAAAGCATTATGTTTTTAAAGAAAAACAATGTATATACCTTAAGTACACTAGTTCTTAGTTTTCAGTGAGTCATAATTACTGATCACAGATCACCATAACAAATACAATAATAATGAAAAAACTTGAAATATTGCAAGAATTACCAACATGTGACAGAGAGACACAAAATGAACAAATGTTGTTAGAAAAATGGTGGGAGCAGACCTCTTTTATACAAAATTGCTATAAACTTTCAACTTGTAAGAATGTGATATATGCAAAGTTTAATAAAGGGAAGCACAATAAAAAAAGTATGTATATCTTATTAACTATGATCATCATGCTGTACATTAGATCCCCAGAACTTTTTCATATTATAGTTGCAAGTTTGCACCCTTGGACCACCTTACTCCACCCCAGGTTCACCCCTTGTCAACTCAACTCTAAGTTTCCATTAGTTTTCCTTTTCCTCAGATTCTGTATGTAAGGGATATCATAATACATAAATTAAAAAAATATATAAAATCTTTGAAATATTTCACTTAGAATAATACCTTCAAGATCCATCCATGCTGTTGTAAATGGCAGTATTTCTTAATTTTTCATGGTTAAGTAGTACTCCATAGTATATATTTACATACTTATTTTACTCATTCATCCATTAATGGATACTGAAGTTATTTCCATCTCTTGCTTAGAGTTAATAATTTGATAATAAACATAAGAGTGCAGATATGTCTTTGAACAGTGACTTCGTTTTCTTTAGATAGATACCTAGAAGTGGGATTACTGAATCATATGGTAATTTTACTTTTAATAATATGAATAATCTCCATACTGTTTTCCATACAAATTTATATCCCTATCACAGTGCATAAGTTCCCCGTTTTCCCCAATATTTACCAAAATTTGTTAGTTTCAATTTTTTGGTAGTATATATTCTAATATCTTGCTGTGTTTTTCAGAGGTAAACAACAACAACAACAACATAAGGACTTTGCCCTGAGATTTTTACGTTGAGCACTTTTTAATGCTCCTGTTGGTCATTTATATAAAATTTTTGAAAAAAAAAAGTCTATTGAGATCCTTTTGCTATTTTTTTAATTATATATTTTTTTCTATTTGTATCTGTTGGTTATTAACCTCTTTTAGGATAGAAGATTTGTAAGTATTTTCTTACATTCTGTGGATTGTGTTTTCATACTCTCTCCCTTTTTTTGGCAATGCAGAAACGTTAGTTTGATGTAATACCATTTATTTATTTTGGCTTTTTTTGCTTGTGTTTTTGGTCTGGTATCCAAAAAACTTTTGGCAAGACCAATGTCAAGGAGAATTTTTCCTATGTTTTCCTTTAGGAAATTTAGTTTCATGCATCACCTTTAAGTCTTTAATCTATTTCAAGTTCAAACTTATGAGTGATATAAGGTTCCATTTTCATACTGTTTATGTGACTATTCAGTTTTAAATATCATTTATTGAACAGACTATCTTTACCCATTACATATGTTGGCCCCTGTCAAATATTAGGTGACTGTATGAAAGGATTTATTTCTGGACTCTCAATTCTGTTCTACTTGTTTATTGGTCTGTTTTTATGCCAGTATACTTTATTGTTTTGAGCATGAGGGCCTTGTAGTATAGTTTCAAATCAAGAAGTGTAATCTCCCTTCTTCATTCTTTCTCAGAACTGCTTTGATTATTTGTTGTCTTTTATGGTCTCATATAAATTTTAGGATTCTTTACTTACTTCTGTAAAAAAAATAATATTGGATTTTTTTTTAAGATTTTTAATTTATTTATTTGACAGAGAGAGATGACAAGCAGGCAGAGAGGCAGGCAGAGAGAGAAGAGGAAGCAGGCTTCCTGCTGAGCACAGAGCCTGATGGGGGCTCGATCCCAGGACCCTGGGATCATGACCAGAGCCGAAGGCAGCGGCTTAACCCACTGAGCCACCCAGGCGCCCCTAACATTGGATTTTTGATAGGAATTGGATTTACAGATGGTTTACGGTAGTATGGACATTTTAACAATGTTAATTCTTACCATTCATAAATATGAGCTATCTTTCCATTTCTGTCACCTTCAATTTCTTTATCAATGTCATAGTTTATGGAGTACAGATCTTTCATCTTCTTAGTTAAATCTATTCCTAAGTATTTTATTATTTTTGATGCTATTGTGAATTAGATTGTTTTCTTTATTTTTTCAGATAGTTCATCATTAGAGTGTTAAAATGCTCCTGTCTTGTGCTTACTTTGGCAGCACATATACTAAAATTGGAATGATGCAGAGAAGATTAGCGTGATCACTGAACAAGGATGACATGACAAACTGGAAAGCAGTCCTTAAAAAAAAAGGAAACAAAACAAAATTCTTTTCTTTTATATATTGATCTTGTATTTGGTAATTTTACTAAATTTGTTTATTCAAATTTTTTGTGAATTTTTAAGGATTTTTTAACATGTAAGTTCATGTTATCCAAAAAAAGAAAATTTTACTTCTTCCTTTTTTTTTTTTTTTTTGGAGTCTCTTATTTCTTTGTGTTCCTTGTTTCTCTGGCTAGGACATCCACCACTGTGTCAAATGAGAGTAGTGAAAATGGACACACTTGTCTTTCTTCTGATCTTTAAGGGGAAAACTTTCAAAAGTTTTTGATTGAATATGAGATTAGCTCTGGGCTTGCAATCTGTGTTTTTTCTTTAATGGGTTTTTTAAATTATTTTTTAAAATTTTTTATAAACATATAATGTGTTTTTATCCCTAGGGGTACAGGTCTGTGAATCACCAGGTTTACACATTTCACAGCACTCACCATCACTCATCATAGCACCTGCCCTCTGCAATGTCCATACCCCCACCATCCTCTCCCAACACACCTCCCCCCAGCAACCCTCAGTCTGTTTTGTGAGATTCAGTCTTTTATGGTTTGTCTCCCTCCTAATACCATCTTTTTATATTTTTCTTTTCGTACGCCCGAAACTGCCTATGTTGCATCTCCACTTCATCATATCAGGGAGATCATATGATAGTTGTCTTTCTCAGATTGATTTATTTCGCCAAGCATAATACCCTCTAGTTCCATTCCACGTCATCACAAATAGCAGGATTTCATTTCTTTTGATGGCTGCATAGTATTCCATTGAACATATATACCACATCTTATTTATTGATTCATCTGTTGAAGGACATTTAGTTTCTTTCCATAGTTTAACTATTGTGGACATTGCTGCTATAAACATTTGGGTGCATGTGCCCCTTCAGCGTGCCACGTTTGTATCTGTAGGGTATATACCCAGTACTACAAGCACTGGTTCATAGGGTAGTTCTATTTTCAGCTTTTTGAGGCACGTCCACGCTGTTTTCCAGAGTGGATGTACCAGCTTGCATTCCCACGTACAGTGTAGGAGGGCTGCACTTTCTCCACATCCTCGCCAGCATCTGTTATTGACGGACTTGTTCATTTTAGCCATTCTGAACGGTGTGAGGTGGTATCTCATTCTGGTTTTGATTTGTATTTCCCTGATGCCGAGTCATGTGGAGCATTTTTTCATGTGTCTGTTGGCCATTTGGATGTATTCTTTGCAGAAATGTCTGTTCATGTCCTCTGCCCATTTCTTCATTGGATTATTTGTTTTTAGGGTGTTGAGTTTGATAAGCTCTTTATAGATTTTGGATACTGGCCCTTTATCTGGTATGTTATTTGCAAATATCTTCTCCCAGATAACTTCTGACAGTCATCTTTTGGCTTTGTTAACTGTTTCCTATGCAGTGCAAAAGCTTTTGGATCTGATGAAATCCCAATAGTTCATTCTTGCCCTTGCTTCCCTTGCCTTTCACGATGTTCCTAGGAAGAATTTGCTGCTGCTGAGGTCAAAGAAGTTGCTACCTGTTCTCTCCTCAAGGACTATGATGGATTCCTTTCTCACATTATGCTTCCTCATCCATTTCCAGTCTATTATAATGTATGGTGTTAGGATGGTCCAATTTCATTTTCTGCATGTGGCTGTTCAATTTTCCAGACCCCAAGGCCAATGGCTCCTTCTCTTCCCCGGGGACAGCGTGCTGTGCCTTCCCCACACTTGCTCCTGGGGAGAGCAGTGACAGACGTGTGCAACCATGCATCTCTCTCAGGCAAAGAGGATGCCCAGGCAAAGAGAATTTCGCTCCATGCGGGTTTATTCCACCGTGCTGTGGAGACTAGCTCCGGCAAGCAACAGGCAGCATCCCACAGACCCGACTCTGATTTCCCAAAGAATGCTGTGCTTTCTCAGAGGGGATGCCCCGGCAAAGAGGCTTTCGCTCTATGCGGGTTTCTCCCATCGTGCTGCGAATACTAGGCTAAGGCAAGCAACAAAAGCAGCCCACAGAACCGACTCTGATTTCCCAGCGACTGCCATGCTTTCGCAGAGGTTTTCAGCTTGGCGCGAACCGCACTTCGCTGCTGCTTCCTCAGCAAGGCTTTGGTCGTTCGCTCTGTCGCGGCAGGAAAGAAGAGCCGCGGGAGAGCTGGTGCCTCTTGGGCCTTGCGTTCCCGGGCTCCAAGTTCGCGCCCGGAGTTCACCTTGCTAAGCCGAACTGAGCAGACACAGTCACAACCCTGCAGCAGCGTGCGTGGCCTAGCATGGCACGCTATGCCTAATTCCATCTCCTGGCCTAGGTAAGGCTTTGCCTTTTTTGCTCCGGCGCTCGGGCAGACTCGGGGTCTAGGTCAGTGCCTTCACCACAGGAGAGAGGAGGCAACAGGATCCCTGCACAGTGCCCGGGCACTGGGATGGGGAACTGTGGGGGACTGTCTCCACTCCTTCCCCGCCGCACCCCCCTGTCACCCACAATGCTGCCACATCTTGGTGGAAGATGGCATCTGACTGACCGTTTCTCCATGGGGTTGTTTCTGCAAGTTCCAGGTATGGCACCTGGTGGCAAGCCCAAGTCTGCCCTTGGGACAGGTGGCCAAGGAGATGCTGTCCCCTTGGTAATAGAGGCACAGGACAGGCCTGCCTTCTGCCCACACTCCTTCCTCAGAGTGGAGCACACGCCCCTGCCCTAGTCGTCCCCTCATGTCTCCTTAGCAGCCAGGCTTCCATCTCTCCGCACAGGGAACGGGTGACACATGTCTGGCCACCGGCCTGCATTTCGTGCCGCGGCAGGCTATCCTGTTCCCGAGCGTTTCCCGACCCCAAGGCTAAGGGCTCCTTCTCTTCCCCGGGGGCGGCGTGCTGTGCCTTCCCCACACTTGCTCCTGGGGAGCGCGGTGACAGACGTGAGCAACCATGCTTCTCTCTCAGGCAGAAAGGATGCTAGGGCAAAGAGGATTTCGCTCCATGCGGGTATCTTCCAACATGCTGGGGAGACTCGCTTAGGCAAGCTGGGGAAACTCGCTTAGGCAAGCAGCAGCAGCCTCCCCAAACCCAACTCTGATTTCCCAACGAATGCTCTGCTTTCCTAGGGGGGAAGGCCCAGGCAAAGGCGCTTTCGCTGTATGCGGGTTTCTCCCACCGCGAGACTGGGCTCAGGCACGCAGCAGCAGCCCCCAAAACATTTCTCGGGGAATGCTGTGCTTTCGCAGAGGCTTTGGTTTGGAGCAAACAGCACTTCGCCACTGCTTCCTCAGCAAGGCTTCTGTGGCGTCAGGGAAGAAGAGCTGCGGGAGAGCTGGTGCCTCTTGGGCCTTGCTTTCCCTGGCTCCATGTTCGCGTCCTGGGTTCACCCTGCCAGGCCGAACTAAGCAGACACAGTCACAACCGTGTGGTAGCGCGCTTAGCCTAGGATGGCACTCTATGCACACTACCATCTCCCGGTGTAGGCATCGCTTGGCCGTTTACTCTGGCGCTCAGGCCGACTCGCGGACTAGGCCTGTGCTTTCCCCACAGGAAAGGAGAGGTGACAGGATCCCTGCACACCGCCCGTGCACTGAAAAGGGAGCTTTGGGGGACTGTCCCCACTCTTTCCCCTTAAACCCCGTGCCTCCCCCAAGCTTCTACATCCTGGAGGAAGACGGCATCTGATGGCCAGGTCTTTCTGGGAGTTGTTTCTCGAGTTTAGGGTAGGCGCCTGGTGGCAAGCCCACGGCTCCACCACGGTCAGGTGGCCAAGGAGCTGCTGTCTCCTTGGGCCCAAAGGCTCAGGACAGGCATGCTTCCTGCCCAGACTCCTTCCTCAGAGTGGAGCCCTTTCCCCTGCCCTAATCTTCCCCTCGTGTCTCCTTAGCAGCCAGGCTTCCTTCGCTCTGCAGTGACAGATGTGTCCCTTTCCTTAAGGCTCTTTCCACAGGCACCACCGCGCTTCTCTCTCAGGCAGAGCGGATGCCCAGGCAAAGAGGATTTCGCTCCATGCGGGTTTATTCCACCGTGCTGTGGAGACTAGCTCCGGCAAGCAGCAGGCAGCATCCCACAGACCCGACTCTGATTTCCCAAAGAATGCTGTGCTTTCCCAGAGGGGATGCCCCGGCAAAGAGGCTTTCGCTCTATGCGGGTTTCTCCCATCGTGCTGCGAATACTAGGCTAAGGCAAGCAACAAAAGCAGCCCACAGAACCGACTCTGATTTCCCAGCGACTGCCATGCTTTCGCAGAGGTTTTCAGCTTGGCGCGAACCGCACTTCGCTGCTGCTTCCTCAGCAAGGCTTTGGTCGTTCGCTCTGTCGCGGCAGGAAAGAAGAGCCGCGGGAGAGCTGGTGCCTCTTGGGCCTTGCTTTGCCGGGCTCCAAGTTCGCGCCCGGGGTTCACCTTGCTAAGCCGAACTGAGCAGACACATTCACAACCCTGCAGCAGCGTGCGTGGCCTAGCATGGCACTCTATGCCTATTACCATCTCCTGGCGTAGGGAAGGCTTTGCCTTTTGCTCCGGCGCTCAGGCAGACTCGGTGTCAAGGCCAGTGCCTTCACCACAGGAGAGAAGAGGCGACAGGATCCCTGCACAGTGCCCGAGCACTGGGATGGGGAACGGTGGGTACTGTCTCCACTCTTTCCCCGGCACACCCCCTGTCACCCACAATGCTGCCACATCTTGGTGGAAGATGGCATCTGACTGACCGTTTCTCCATGGGGTTGTTTCTGCAAGTTCCAGGTATGGCACCTGGTGGCAAGCCCAAGTCTGCCCTTGGGACAGGTGGCCAAGGAGATGCTGTCCCCTTGGTAACAGAGGCACAGGACAGGCCTGCCTTCTGCCCACACTCCTTCCTCTGAGTGGAGCACGCGCCCCTGCCCTAGTCGTCCCCTCATGTCTCCTTAGCAGCCAGGCTTCCATCTCTCCGCACAGGGAACGGGTGACACATGTCTGGCCACCGGCCTGCATTTCGTGCCGCGGCAGGCTATCCTGTTCCCGAGCGTTTCCCGACCCCAAGGCTAAGGGCTCCTTCTCTTCCCCGGGGGCGGCGTGCTGTGCCTTCCCCACACTTGCTCCTGGGGAGCGCGGTGACAGACGTGAGCAACCATGCTTCTCTCTCAGGCAGAAAGGATGCTAGGGCAAAGAGGATTTCGCTCCATGTGGGTATCTTCCAACATGCTGGGGAGACTCGCTTAGGCAAGCTGGGGAGACTCGCTTAGGCAAGCAGCAGCAGCCTCCCCAAACCCAACTCTGATTTCCCAACGAATGCTCTGCTTTCCTAGGGGGGAAGGCCCAGGCAAAGGCGCTTTCGCTGTATGCGGGTTTCTCCCACCGCGAGACTGGGCTCAGGCACGCAGCAGCAGCCCCCAAAACATTTCTCGGGGAATGCTGTGCTTTCGCAGAGGCTTTGGTTTGGAGCAAACAGCACTTCGCCACTGCTTCCTCAGCAAGGCTTCTGTGGCGTCAGGGAAGAAGAGCTGCGGGAGAGCTGGTGCCTCTTGGGCCTTGCTTTCCCTGGCTCCATGTTCGCGTCCTGGGTTCACCCTGCCAGGCCGAACTAAGCAGACACAGTCACAACCGTGTGGTAGCGCGCTTAGCCTAGGATGGCACTCTATGCACACTACCATCTCCCGGTGTAGGCATCGCTTGGCCGTTTACTCTGGCGCTCAGGCCGACTCGCGGACTAGGCCTGTGCTTTCCCCACAGGAAAGGAGAGGTGACAGGATCCCTGCACACCGCCCGTGCACTGAAAAGGGAGCTTTGGGGGACTGTCCCCACTCTTTCCCCTTAAACCCCGTGCCTCCTCCAAGCTTCTGCATCCTGGAGGAAGACGGCATCTGATGGCCAGGTCTTTCTGGGAGTTGTTTCTCGAGTTTAGGGTAGGCGCCTGGTGGCAAGCCCACGGCTCCACCACGGTCAGGTGGCCAAGGAGCTGCTGTCTCCTTGGGCCCAAAGGCTCAGGACAGGCATGCTTCCTGCCCAGACTCCTTCCTCAGAGTGGAGCCCTTTCCCCTGCCCTAATCTTCCCCTCGTGTCTCCTTAGCAGCCAGGCTTCCTTCGCTCTGCAGTGACAGATGTGTCCCTTTCCTTAAGGCTCTTTCCACAGGCACCACCGCGCTTCTCTCTCAGGCAGAGCGGATGCCCAGGCAAAGAGGATTTCGCTCCATGCGGGTTTATTCCACCGTGCTGTGGAGACTAGCTCTGGCAAGCAGCAGGCAGCATCCCACAGACCCGACTCTGATTTCCCAAAGAATGCTGTGCTTTCCCAGAGGGGATGCCCCGGCAAAGAGGCTTTCGCTCTATGCGGGTTTCTCCCATCGTGCTGCGAATACTAGGCTAAGGCAGGCAACAAAGGCAGCCCACAGAACAGACTCTGATTTCCCAGCGACTGCCATGCTTTCACAGAGGTTTTCAGCTTGGCGCGAACCGCACTTCGCTGCTGCTTCCTCTGCAAGTTTTTGGTCATTCGCTCTTTCGCAGCAGGGAAGAAGAGCCACGGGAGAGCTGGTGCCTCTTGGGCCTTGCGTTCCCGGGTTCCAAGTTCGCGCCCGGGGTCACCTTGCTAAGCCGAACTAGGCAGACACATTCACAACCCTGCAGCAAGCGTGCGTGGCCTAGCATGGCACGCTATGCCTAATTCCATCTCCTGGCCTAGGTAAGGCTTTGCCTTTTTTGCTCTGGCGCTCGGGCAGACTCGGGGTCTAGGTCAGTGCCTTCACCACAGGAGAGAGGAGGCAACAGGATCCCTACACACGGCCCGGGCACTGGGATGGAGAACTGTGGGGGACTGTCTCCACTCCTTCCCCGCCGCACCCCCCTGTCACCCACAATGCTGCCACATCTTGGTGGGAGATGGCATCTGACTGACCGTTTCTCCATGGGGTTGTTTCTGCAAGTTCCAGGTATGGCACCTGGTGGCTAGCCCAAGTCTGCCCTTGGGACAGGTGGCCAAGGAGATGCTGTCCCCTTGTTAACAGAGGCACAGGACAGGCCTGCCTTCTGCCCAGACTCCTTCCTCAGAGTGGCACACTCACCCATGCCCTTGTCGTCCCCTCATGTCTCCTTAGCAGCCAGGCTTCCATCTCTCCGCACAGGGAACGCGTGACACATGTTTGGCCAGCAGCCTGCATTTCGTGCCACGGCAGGCTATCCTGTTCAGAACGTTTCCCGACCCCAAGGCTAAGGGCTCCTTCTCTTCCCCGGGGGCGGCGTGCTGTGCCTACCCCACACTTGCTCCTGGGGAGCGCGGTGACAGACGTGAGCAACCATGCTTCTCTCTCAGGCAGAAAGGATGCTAGGGCAAAGAGGATTTCGCTCCATGCGGGTATCTTCCAACATGCTGCGGAGACTCGCTTAGGCAAGCAGCAGCCGCCTCCCCAAACCCAACTCTGATTTCCCAACGAATGCTCTGCTTTCATAGGGGAGATGCCCAGGCAAAGGGGCTTTTGCTGTATGTGGGTTTCTCCCACGGCGAGACTGGGCCCAGGCACGCAGCAGCAGCCCCCAAAACATTTCTCGGGGAATGCTGTGCTTTCGCAGAGGCTTTGGTTTGGAGCAAACAGCACTTCGCCACTGCTTCCTCAGCAAGGCTTCTGTGGCGTCAGGGAAGAAGAGCTGCGGGAGAGCTGGTGCCTCTTGGGCCTTGCTTTCCCTGGCTCCATGTTCGCGTCCTGGGTTCACCCTGCCAGGCCGAACTAAGCAGACACAGTCACAACCGTGTGGTAGCGCGCTTAGCCTAGGATGGCACTCTATGCACACTACCATCTCCCGGTGTAGGCATCGCTTGGCCGTTTACTCTGGCGCTCAGGCCGACTCGCGGACTAGGCCTGTGCTTTCCCCACAGGAAAGGAGAGGTGACAGGATCCCTGCACACCGCCCGTGCACTGAAAAGGGAGCTTTGGGGGACTGTCCCCACTCTTTCCCCTTAAACCCCGTGCCTCCTCCAAGCTTCTGCATCCTGGAGGAAGACGGCATCTGATGGCCAGGTCTTTCTGGGAGTTGTTTCTCGAGTTTAGGGTAGGCGCCTGGTGGCAAGCCCACGGCTCCACCACGGTCAGGTGGCCAAGGAGCTGCTGTCTCCTTGGGCCCAAAGGCTCAGGACAGGCATGCTTCCTGCCCAGACTCCTTCCTCAGAGTGGAGCCCTTTCCCCTGCCCTAATCTTCCCCTCGTGTCTCCTTAGCAGCCAGGCTTCCTTCGCTCTGCAGTGACAGATGTGTCCCTTTCCTTAAGGCTCTTTCCACAGGCACCACCGCGCTTCTCTCTCAGGCAGAGCGGATGCCCAGGCAAAGAGGATTTCGCTCCATGCGGGTTTATTCCACCGTGCTGTGGAGACTAGCTCCGGCAAGCAGCAGGCAGCATCCCACAGACCCGACTCTGATTTCCCAAAGAATGCTGTGCTTTCCCAGAGGGGATGCCCCGGCAAAGAGGCTTTCGCTCTATGCGGGTTTCTCCCATCGTGCTGCGAATACTAGGCTAAGGCAAGCAACAAAAGCAGCCCACAGAACCGACTCTGATTTCCCAGCGACTGCCATGCTTTCGCAGAGGTTTTCAGCTTGGCGCGAACCGCACTTCGCTGCTGCTTCCTCAGCAAGGCTTTGGTCGTTCGCTCTGTCGCGGCAGGAAAGAAGAGCCGCGGGAGAGCTGGTGCCTCTTGGGCCTTGCTTTGCCGGGCTCCAAGTTCGCGCCCGGGGTTCACCTTGCTAAGCCGAACTGAGCAGACACATTCACAACCCTGCAGCAGCGTGCGTGGCCTAGCATGGCACTCTATGCCTATTACCATCTCCTGGCGTAGGGAAGGCTTTGCCTTTTGCTCCGGCGCTCAGGCAGACTCGGTGTCAAGGCCAGTGCCTTCACCACAGGAGAGAAGAGGCGACAGGATCCCTGCACAGTGCCCGAGCACTGGGATGGGGAACGGTGGGTACTGTCTCCACTCTTTCCCCGGCACACCCCCTGTCACCCACAATGCTGCCACATCTTGGTGGAAGATGGCATCTGACTGACCGTTTCTCCATGGGGTTGTTTCTGCAAGTTCCAGGTATGGCACCTGGTGGCAAGCCCAAGTCTGCCCTTGGGACAGGTGGCCAAGGAGATGCTGTCCCCTTGGTAACAGAGGCACAGGACAGGCCTGCCTTCTGCCCACACTCCTTCCTCAGAGTGGAGCACGCGCCCCTGCCCTAGTCGCCCCTCATGTCTCCTTAGCAGCCAGGCTTCCATCTCTCCGCACAGGGAACGGGTGACACCTGTCTGGCCACCGGCCTGCATTTCGTGCCGCGGCAGGCTATCCTGTTCCCG